>NW_009603234.1:144066-145003 GCF_000690535.1 Cariama cristata
TTCCCTACAACATTTGTGTTTTCTCCAAAAAACCCCTGCTTCTCTTTCACTGACTTGTCAAATCAAACATGTAAAAGACAAAAGTATTTTATTCCTTGCTAAAAGATCTGTCACTGTTGAAGGCTAGGCCAGCTCTTGACAGGGGCGGCAGAGGCTCTCTGTTAACCCCCTCCCTCCCCTGGGAGGGGAAAGGATGGAGAAAAGGGAGAGAGAATTATGGATTGGAAATTAAATAGTATAAGGTATTAATACTAGTAGTACTAATAGTGGAAATAAGGAAAAGTATACAACACCAATACTGAACGTCCGATGATGGTTGGAGAACCGCAGACCGCAGGGGCTCGGCCGCTACCGCAGCAGGGTGGGCACCCGGACGTCCCGGACCAGACTGCGCAGCCAACAGGAACCGGATTCAGGAATGCACGGATCGGGGTCGGAGGCGCGAGCAGGGTCCCACAGGGATGCCAGCCATGAGAGAAGAGAGCGAGACCCTCGTGATCCCTGAGCTTTATACTGAGGATGATGCGGATGGGATGGAATACCTCGCTGGTCAGTTTTTGGTCACCTGTCCCGTCTGCACTCTGCCACAGGTGTGACCCTTTTATGACTTTTTTCCCGCTTAACAACAGAAGGCCAGCAGTGGTCTTGGTTCTGATGGGGATAAGTATAAACATGGGCCTCTGTGCATACCAATCCTACTGATACTTCAGTAGCAACTATAAACATTGAGTGTTATCAGGCCTGAAACGCAGACAGTGTCTGAAAAACATGTAGCTGTACTGTCAGAAAGCGCAGTTACTTAGAAGGGATTTAACTGCAAGAAAAACTCCTGAAAGGAGAAAAATAGGCCTGTTTTAGCCAAACCAGGACAAAGATCCAGTCCAGTAAATGTGAGCGTGATAATGACAGTTACAAACAGAGAAGGACTGGTGGGAGA
>NW_009603235.1:0-71367 GCF_000690535.1 Cariama cristata
TTTAAAAATATATATATAAAAATAAAATTTACATAGTATCTAATATAATAGTTTTATGTTTGTATTTTTTATATATAAGCTATTACCTAGCTTTAGGTGGGTGTAACCTTTGTTGCATTTTGTACGTTCTCATATTTTATGTATGAGAGTAACTGCAGTAGCTCACAGCATCTGATACAAATTTAATCTGTTACGCTGGCAGTGTTTAATTTATTATTCATTTTCAGTGCCTTCCACAACAGTAAAAAAAAACCTGCAACACCCCAACAACCACAAATAAACCCTGTCGGAAAGTCCCCTGTCAAGCAGTGAGCAAGTTCCTTGTCAGGAAAGGATTTGTGGACCAAATATAGGAGGAAATTTGAATACCCCAAAGTTTCTAGCACAAGAAAAGCAGAGAGCTAATCAATGTGAAGTGAATTGTGTAAGTGTACAATGGACAGCCTGATCCAAATTTCATGAAGTTAAAAAATGTTTTTGTGATTGTTAAATTGAAGGGGTCTAAACTTATACTGTTAAATTTTGGGTCGTATCCAGAACTGAATGGTAAGAGAAGCATTGTTATATTTACTTTTTACATGGGTCTTCAAAAAATTATTAATTTTCAATAGATACAGTTAGCATACATGCATTAAATTATCCTAAATAATCATCAGTTCTAGATCAAAGCAGTTAAATGCTTTTGGGAAGAACAAAGTTGAGCTAATATTTTCTGAAATGTGTCTGAATGTAGTTTGTTAATTTGGGATTTGTTTCAGAAGTAATGAAATCTGTGTCGGATCATCCATTAGACAAAGTTTTTTTTTTTAATTTTTTTTTTAAGGACCTAACCTTTTCCATCTACACCACAAATAGCTATTTTGGCTGTGTTATTTTCAGTTTCTAACAAGTCTTATCCTTGGTTTACAACTATTCATAAAAATATAAATTGTAGATGCATATTTGTACGTATATGACAGTATATGACAGAAATGATATGCATTAGGATTCTGCATCAGTGAAGTCACAGCAGTTGTGCCATGAGCATCTGCAGAAGCAGACCGAGATATGACCTTGCATAGAGACTCGTTTCTGGTAAAACCAGTGAACTGCTAGGATACTATCACTTTCTCTGTCAGTCTGCCCCCACAAACACCTCCCTTCTCTTTTTTCCAATGTTAGTGCAAGAATGAGTTTTTCCCCAGTTTTTCCAGGTTACTCCTGCAGTCATGTCTTGTTAGTTGATGTAGAAACGTTGTCTGCCAGCTTGAAAACTACTGGAAACAGGGAGGCCTTTTATGGAAATGCTGATACAACTTTATCTATAGCATAGCAGTGTAAACCATCTGTTTCCAATAAGGTGGCTATTATCTTTTCTTGTCAAACTTATCACTATGAAAATATTTTGCTCTCTTCTTCAATGTCTGTAACATACAGGAGTGCAGTTACAGACATGATAAGAATGAGCTCTGTGAAGGATAGTTTTCCCCTTTGATACCATGCAGTTAATATATCAATTTGTGCGTATTTCATTGCCATAGGCAAAAAGCTATATTCCTTTTTATATTCTCCCAGTTCATCAGTTTTGGTAGTTTTTCAAGGATACAACACAGAGGACCTCACTTAGACATGCATCTCATTCTGCAGCTCTTAAAATTGCTACATAGCCACTTGTTTAAAAAATGGTGCAGCAAATGCCTGTGCTGAAGAGTGATTGTAAACAGTGGGAGAGTCTGTCAGTGATGATGTTGATCCATTAACTTCAGTGCAACTGTACCTGTTCACACCATCTGAGGGTAAGGTTCTGTGAAAATTTGTCTGTTTTTCACTCGTTTAATGCAATTCTGTCTGCTGTCTTTGTCACGTGTAATAGTCAGATTCATGACAACAGGTAGATGACAGGAGACCATAAGCTTTGAAGGATTTTGCTTTGAACTTTGAATAGGGCCCAGATGAATAAAAGTAGAGAAGAATTAAATCATACAGTGTTGCCAGCTCAGTGCTGAAAGCCTGCTAAAGGTGTGCAAAAAATCTTGTGAGTGGTCTAGGAGTATAAAATAAATTTGTTTTATTACATGCATCTAGTATACGTTGCAACGTTACTGAAAGTCTGAACTCTCACGTTAATATTTGAGAAGAGCCAGGGAGCAAAGTGCTCTAGCCAGATGTGCATTGGTGTGTTAGCAGTTCACTTTTAGATCACTGCTTTCTTTAAGGCAGAAGTTACATTATACTTGAAGACAGTTAGAAAGCTGCTCTTGAGTACTGGCCGTTCATCCAGTATTTGGAAAGTCTGGGCACAGCACACATGCGGGACAATTCTGCCTGGCATGAGATACAGAACTTGGTCTCACTGCACGTACGATACGGTCTGGCTCACTGTTTGTATCTTGCCTCTGTATATGTGCAGATCAATCATGTGGCTTATGCATCATAGGTCCACTATTGAACACTCATCCCTGAGGGCACCCTGTCTGTCTGACATAAGCACTGGTGTGCATCTTCTGTGACTGAAATAGTCACTCTTTATATCCTGTAGTGCATTTTATTTTAGAAAAATTATTTCATTTTAACAACCCTTTAATGAATTTTATTCCAGGTATGAGCCTACTGACCTGGTAGGATTTATGATATTTTTAAAATAATATAGTGATGACATATTTGGCCTTACTTGCACAAAAGATTGTTGGGAGTAGCTGCATGAGGCTACATTAGCACAGACCATTGGTGGAGAAGGAGTTAGTAAGAAAGGACACTGGCAATATTACATTTCTTCACTTGTGTGAATAAATTTAGCAATAGGACACTGTGTTCTGGAAGTTATCACAAAGCTCTAGTGCACTTTGTGGATAGATGCCAGCTATTTCTAATCCTCTGGGAACTTTCTTAGAGTGATAGATATCTATGTAAAAAACAGATGCTGATTGAGGGACTGAAAGTCAAAATTTTAGCTGGTGTAAACTGGAGAAGATCCAGTCTACTGACAGCTACTGATTTTTCAGAGCTGTGACTCTTTGAATCAGCTGAGAATGAAACGTCGTATTTCCAGCCTTTTTCTTCAAGTGTAAGAAATGTGAGTACGTTTGGTGATGCTCTTGATGACTGTAATATTTTGAAGGAGCTAAAAGATTAGAGTTCGTTCAAAAGCTATATTAAGTCTGAAGTATAACATCCCCAATTGATTAACTAAATTTCAGTGGGCGGGTAGAAAAAATCATGTTAATTTGCATGTAGATGTTCCAGTCTTGCTTTACACAGAAATGCGAGTAGTGACTCAGGCAATAAAGCCACCTCTTAAAGGACTTGAACATAAATACCTTACAGGCTTTGAAGAACCAAGATAATGATCTCACTTCTGTCCTTTTGATCATAATGAGCATTGAACTTTACTGTTGTTACCAAGAGCATGTGCCGACATATTTAGTACTTTGCTGAACTGGATTTTTATTTCTAAACTGATGGTAAAAAAATGGAATATAGTTGTCTATTCCTAAATCGTTGTGTGGCAATGAATTTTCTTCTAATAGGATGAGATGTTGTGAATTACTTCTTCCTGTGGAGTTACTGATGCTTACAAAATTTTATTGAGCTTTTCTTGAATGGGAAATTGTAATGTTAAGGTATCCTCTTGATGTAGCACTCAAAGGTGTGTAAGGTGGTGAAATAAAGGAAAGAGTTCAGAGGAGGAATTTTGGGTTTAGAGGAAGAAGAAGTGGAAGAGTTTTGTGATTCAGAAAATGAAATTACAGAGCAACATAAAAATATAGGGAAGAAAGGTGCTTTTTGAGGAAAAGTAAGACCTTGAAAGGCTCCGGTGAGCTTGGGATAACCTGGAGTTTATCTGAACCAAGCAAAACATTATTTGCGCTTCTCCAGGAAGTCACTTGAAAAATATTGAAGAGAACTGGTGAATGGACTTGTATCATGTTTGTATGCCAAGCTGCTTCTTCAATCAGTGAATATTGTTTAAACACAAAATATGCGATAATTCTCTATTCAAATAGAGCCCACAGGGCCTAAAGAGGACCTTTAGGTCCTTTATGAAAAGTCCTAAACTGTAAGGTTGAAAGAAGTAATTGGGCTGTTCTTATTTGTTGCTTGTTTTGCAGTTTTAAATACTGTGTGAAAGGTGTGATTGGTGATGCAGGTCATGTACAATGAATAGTAATTTCTAATGATCTACTGCATTAGAGAGGAAAAAAAACTATACTGAAAGGTGTTTATAAGGAGCTGAAGTGATGCGATGCATCATGAAATTTCAGTGCCTCAAATGTAACACAATAATGCTTTGCATGGGATTAAAGCCCACTGACATTAATGGGTGTCCTTTGATTGATGCCAGTGGCTCTGTCCCTGAAGGCTTATCATTTAATAGCACTGAAGACTAAGTAATAATAAAAAAAGGCAATCCTTTTTTTTCAGCTGGGTAGGTACTACTATCATGGAGTAAAGATAGGTGGGTACCTAGGAGACAGGTAAACTAGGACACGTATTTTCACTGTTAAACTGAGTCGAAGGTGATGTGCAGGATTCCTGGCTTCCAGCTGGTGATATCCACTTCAAAGACGAAACTAGGTTTGGTCACATAAGAGCCCAATTGTAAGTTCCCTGTGCTGTTTATACAGATTTCTGAGCGCAATGGAAGACTTGAGTATTTACACCAGCAATGGGGCATAATCACACTAGAGTGCCCACAGACCCTGAATTGTTCCCTAAAAGTTACCTCGAGTCTAATATCTAAGTTGCATCCCTTAAGCATGGATGCTTCTCTCAAACCCACACAGATTTTCATTCTATTACAAAAGGGAAAATAAACAGTGTTTCTGCTTTTTATGCATTTACGAGCGCTTGATTGCAGCTCCTAACTCTGCTGTGAGAGTGAACTGGTGCAAAAAGATGTCAGTATTTGTAGAGCTTTCTTTGGAAAACAATGTTCTTGTAACTTGGATGCTGCCTTCTTGGGCTTTTAAAGGCTCATATCAAAGAAACAATAGTAGGATAAAATTAAAAAGATCTGAAAAATGATAAAGTAGTTTTGAAAGGAGGAACTAAGGGAAATAGAAAGATTAAGTTCAAAGCAAACAGTAGCTGGAGGTGATGACAGCTGGTTTGTTTTAAACATCCCTGCATCCCTACTTGAATTTTAATTAATTCAAAATCTTTTTAGTATGGACTATTTGCCTGACAAAAGTTCATAATGCTTCATCCCTGAAGTATGGAAGGATATCCAATGAATAAGAGCAGGAGAGCCTGCAGGAAAGCCTTTCATTTCCTCTGTCCCAGAAACCATAATCCTGCAGGAGAGCAAAGTAATGGCTGGTATGTATCGTTTTAAAGAACATTTATCAATGTTATGCATCTAAATGACAGGGTGGATAGGATTTCTTCTTTGCTGACCTTTTTTTAACATTCAGCAGTGGTATTTTTATGCTCTTTTTTTATTATGTATGGACCAAGAATTGGGACAGTACCAAAGCCAAGTTAAAAATGAAATTGAAATAAAAATATGTAACTTTATTCAAATGCATAATGCAGTTACACAGAGTCTCCAGATATGCAAAGATACCTCTAATTCTTCTTTCACGTTGGATTTGTCTTACAACGCCTTGTTAACATTAATGCCTTACTGACATGAACAAGCTTAATGTTACCATTTCCCACTGTTGCATAAAGGCAAAATAAGAAACTGGGGTTTGTTTAAACTTCCTTCTTGAATTTAATGAAGTTATGCAACACTCTGAAAACAGAGTAAGGATATTCCTCCCCTGTCCTAGCTCTATTCTTTTCTAGTAGGATTTAATTTAAAGTATGTTGGACTGCAAAAGTGAGAGTCTACTTGAAGACATCCTGGAAATTGCAGTATACAACCACCAGCCTGTGCTAGAGAGGAAGCTGCTTATAAGTATCTGGCTTTTCCCTAGCCAGTCCAGATGAATCGAGGCAACCTTGAAGAGGTGTCATGACTCAGTAATGATGAAAAAGATAGAATTGGGTCAAGTCAGTGAAAACATTTTTTCTTCAGCTTGACTTGGATGTTTTTTACAAGGCTTTTTTGGTATAAAGTTCTCTCTAGCAACCCCCAATGTTTTCTTGACTGAAATAGGTCATGTCAAACATCCTGAAAATGAAAGGAAAGGTTTTCAAGTGGATGTATCTAATAAAAGCACCTTCCTTGGTATTTCAGTAATTCAATGCTTTCCAACAAAAAAAATTATAGAAAATTCCTGACCAGTGCTAATTGTCTTGCTTTTACATTCAGTCTCATGGATTTTGTCATCCCTAAACTTTATTGAAATAAACTGAGCTGTACTCCCTTGTTACTTACTGACATTGTTATTTTTATGCACTGAGGGAAGGAAACTGCTTATTGCTCCTATATCTGTTAGTAATAAGTTTTAACTCTTGTAGAAGTTAAACTCTCTCTTGGGCGTGAGATGCACCTAAATCACTGTCTCTTCATCATGCACATGTGTGTGATTGACTTTAGATTACACTTAAAGCTAGGCTGCTCCTTTATAACCTTCATCCCTGATGCTGTGCAGAAAGCAGCTAGGATGCCCTGAGGGCTGCCAAAGCCTGTTCCATGTCATCTTGAAACCAGAAGTTGCTGCCTGAGCTGTCTGAAATGTGGTAAAGGTAATGGTAGCAGAAAAGAAACAGAGGCTTTGTTCCTGGAATTTTTGCAGACTTTCTTGCTTACCATTCTTCTTTTTTAATTTCTCGGAGGCCAAGGGTTTCAGCAAATGAATAGCTTTGCTGTACAAACAGCATATTATGAGTATAGCTTTCCAACAGTACCTTCCTACTCCACCCAAACACTGGGTAGTTTTCGCTTCAGTTTGAAATGCTGAGCCTGTTGGAATCCAAGGATTTTTAATTATGGAATTGAATTTTCTTACTAATTACAAATCTTTATTTTTAGTTGAAAAAGGGTGATATTAGCCAGCAAAGATGCATTTAGGGGATTACATGAGTCCACTTTGCAAACCGCAGTGTAGAAAAACTTTGTGGAAAAGGCAATGTGTAATGATGGGTTTCTATTGAACTTTGATGTGTATAGCTTCAAAGAATGAGGATGTTTGGGCAGCAGTAAGTGTGTTTCTCTTAGATGTAGTAAGAAAAGACATCCATATGCATTTTGTCTGACTTCAAAGGAGCTAAATCCTACAAAACGAGGAAGGCAAAGCAGTTCTTTTGGAGTGCATGGTTATTTTACCAGTTAGACTTCGAGTATTATAGCATATGTGAAACTAGAACATGGAAGAGTTTGGAACTCTCTGAGTTTAGAACTAGAACTTGGAAGCGTTTGGATAGGTGGGTGCAGAGAAGAGATCAGACTGCAGTTAGGGGCTGTCTATTTAATGAATTTTCCCTTTGCCACTGAATTGGTTAAATCTGCCTTCTACAATGAGATAACTGGCTTGGTACACAAAAGAAGAGCAGTGAATGCTGTTTACCTTTAGTTTAGCAAGGCTTTTGATGACATCTCCCATAGCATCGGTAGGCAAATTGGGGAAGTATTAAGTCCCATATTTGATATGGGACTGAATGGGCAGACAACAAGCTGAATGAAAACCTGGTGGGGCTATCGAGTAATGGTTGGCAGTTCAAAGTCCAGCTGGTGGCTAGATAATGGTGACATTCCTCAAGGATCAGTGCTGGGACCATCAAGAAACGAGTCTTTCAAAACCCGGCTGACACAGTGCAACCTTACCCTGTACTTGTTGCTTAGGCAATCGGTGGCTGGCTGGCTGGCCGGCCGGCCAACCAAGATGGCTTCTTGTGAATCGCCGATAGATTTACTACAGGAATCCAAATGTACTGTGGGTGGAAACCGCCCCTCGCTGATACTGGCACGGGAAGCGGCTGTGAGAATTTTCTTCACAGCCAAAATGCATTATTTTTTCCTGATGCATAGCAGTCCAAGACTGGATTTTGGAAAGACCGACATCAAACATTCACAGATTCCAGAACAGTGAGCCAAAGTAGACAGCAGAAGAATATTGCATTTTCATTGTAATCTTGCTATTTTAGACTTAGTTTTAAATACATTAGTCACAGTTCCTTATGTCCTGATCAGATTTGCTTTAATTTGCAGTAGCAACAGGTTGGGCAGAATTCCCACTGTTGTGGCGTGTTTGCTTCCAGAATGAAGCCTCTTACCTTTTAGGAAATGTGCTAATTGCAGTTTTAATTCTGTTTTAATTTTAAAGACAATGTCTGTATTGCCAAACTTGTGATCATTCAGCGGTGCTGAGCCCTGGCCCCGTTCTGCCTCCATTGACTGAAACACTCTTGCTGCGCGTTCCCTTTGTAAGCTCCCCATCAAAAGAATCTGCTGTTTCTGTGGGACCAGTCTGTCTTCCTGCAAATGAAAGTGATTTCGCTTAAAAATGTCATCCCAGAGTCAAGAATGTGCTCCAGCATTTTGCTTAGAACAACAAATGATCTCTGTTGCCTCAAGCGTCTTTTGAAATAATAAAACACAATAATTGGCCATGATAAGCATTCTTTTTAGGCTTTTTCTGCACTAAGGAAGAAAACTGTGGTACTGGCAGCTATAGCTGAACTGACTTCACTGTAACTACCTTGCGTGGCAAAGTCCAAGCAGGGCATTTGTGGCCGTGTGGGCTCCAGCAGAGACCAGGCACCCAGCTACTGACTTCAGCTTTTGACTGTTTTGCTCCAACTGCTGAAGTCTGTGACTGTTTTCTCAGGCATGCCCTGAATGCCTCCCCATTACAATCTATCACAGCCTTAGACATTTGGAAGTAATTGTATTTCCCACTGTATGCTTGAGGCTTCATTACTGTCATTTGAGAGTATTTGTATAAGCACTGCTGGCAGATCAGGCTCTTCAAACTCCTTCCTTCACCCTGTTCTCCTACTGGCACCAAGCAACATGTCCAGCCCATCCTACTTCTGAACCAAAGTAAAACCAGCAAAAAATAAAGTAAAAACATGTTTACATCTAGCCTTATTCATGGAATAACTCTAGTGAGTTAGTTTAGGTGCTTTTGAAGTGTGCAGATCCACGACTGTGGAGTAACCAACAGAAAAGGACCAGCCTGACCAATCTTTCAGCAAAGTCTTGCTGCTGCACAGTTCCCTGCCCTGTCCGTAGCGTAAGATGGGGTGTTTAGAAGGGTTGAGTCTCATTCAGTAGCTCAAGAACAGTGAAGTTAATATGCAGATACATCATCAGATGCTTTTAGGGAATTGAACAGTATAATAAACATTGGATAGTGCTGTGGGACCAGCAAAAGAAATCCTTTTTACTGGAAGGGATCCCAGTATCTTCTGCCTTTGCATCCAGCATGTGTTGAATATTGTAATAAAAACATTGTTCTTGATTGTTCTGTCTTGGAAATTAACTTAATCCATACAAAGGCAAGCGAAACTCCTATTTGCACTGATGAAGACATAGATACATGAACCTGTGAGTTGGCGAAATACAAACTACCAAACCAAATGCAGGGTAGTACTGGTTCCAGCCAGTTAAGGAAAACAGTGGAGAAGCAGTTGTATACTTTGGATGTTAATTTAAAATTAAAATTCAGGGGAGTCCTAATGATATCCTAAGAATAGTTTTTCCTTTTCAGTTTTCCTTATTCAGCCAAATCTGGAATCACAATGCTGAGTGGAAAACAGAATTATTTATTTTGGCACAGTTTTCTGGAAGAGACAAAACCCAGTTGCTGGATCACACTCAGAGCACCCTTTACCTGGAAGATTAACTCTTCTCTCGAGTCAGGGTATATTGCTTTGCTGTTGCTTTTTGCCTCTGGACTGTTGTTTAGAGCTTGGAGGTTGGATTTTCTTGATTGATGAGTCTCAGAGGGTGAACTCTCTCTGCTTAGTGCCAGCCACAAAGTGTATGTCTTTAGTAAGGCTTTGGTTGACTGCTGTAGCAATTTCAACAGTTAATTAAGTCTCTGCTTGGGAGCTGAGTTGCACCTTGATACTTAGCAGTATTTATTCATACTTAACGTTATTAATGGAGTCTGCAGGAAAAACAGTTGAGCCTGTAATTTTCCAGTCCCAAAATACGTGTTTTAAAATCATCTGTATCATTTAGGAGAACAGCCTGGGACTTTTCTACTTCTGAAACAAGGCACAAAGGGTTGCAGCTCCTTGTCTAGAGGGCTGACCCCCTCAATCACATTGAAAACTCATTTGGAGTTAAGACCATTCAATGTCTTTTAATCTGTGGAATGTTTTAAAAAACACTTATTTATTGTCAACTTTGCAAATTATCCTCTAGGATTTTTTTAAGCAGGAACTCTGCAGGAAGGATTAAAAAAACCCACCTCTTTTCTTAAGAAACAGTTCTGATGAAACCTGATTTCCTACAGGTTTTGTGTTTTAAACTGTGCCTGTGCGCATTCCCAAAAGCATAATGAAAGGGATTTGTTATTATCCACTTACTTTACAAGGGAGCCTTGGTGGGGCACTGACTTGGAACTCCCTTCTCTTCCTGACAGTGTATGTTCACAAAATTTGCAGGAGGACAATTATCTTAGTGACCTGGTCTCTCACAAGGTCTCTGTCAAACCTGGCTGAAATCAGCCACTGGACTCAAATGGGCTTGGGGACACAGATGTCACAGTGCAGTCAGTAGGATTGCACAAGCCCGGTTTCCTTAGGAAACCGTAGGGGAAATTCAAAATGAAATGTTCATCCAGACCTTCAGCTGGCATAAAACAACACAGAGCCACAGACTTTGAGAAAGCCATCTTATTTTAGACCAATGAATGTCTGTGCTAGTTATTCTTTTAGACAGTCCTGTAACGAATAGAACCTCTGCATGATGCTCTTGATGGATCTGTGCATGTCATTCATTGCTTATTCTCTTGGCTATGCAGGGAGACTTAA
The DNA here is from genome assembly GCF_000690535.1 of Cariama cristata. NCBI lineage: Eukaryota > Metazoa > Chordata > Aves > Cariamiformes > Cariamidae > Cariama > Cariama cristata. Next base: position 10,855 of record NW_009603235.1, read on the forward strand.
ACTGAATTTGAAGCCACTGGAAGAACATTCATCTTCTGTAACCCTTAATGAATTAACAGTGTGTTACTGACCTTGTTAGTGGTCAGTGTTTCCAAAAGAATGCTGAGTTATTTGGATTTAAGTGCCTTGTTGTACCATAGCTGTTATCTGAAGCTCACTGAGATGTATGATGTATCCCGAATGGAAATGTCTGAATGCAAATTTGATTTCATTTTGACAATCCAATATTTCATGTTAAGTGAAATGTGAATCAGTTCAGTCTTTTATTAGTAAGGGATTCCAGGTTCATCCTCATGTATGTAACTGTAAAGTACTTATGTAAACTGTGTGTGTTAATCATTATTAACAAGAATTGTTACAGTGCTGATAAGTACAAAATAGGTTTTGTACTTATCAGCACTCCTGAGAAGTGTCTGATTTTCAAAATAATTGGTGTTTACATTATCGTTTGCATGGCATGGTAATTTGGATAGTACTTTCTTTATTATCACTCAAAAAAAAGTTATCAAAAGATGAACAAAACAGACAGTCTGATTCTTATTGGAGTAAATGAGAGTTTTTTTTTCCATTGATTTAATGGGAATTGAACCAAACCCTGCATTATTGTTGCAGCAGGCTGACAATCTAAGATTACTAACACCAAGCACCTCTTGTCCCTGTCTTGGTGGTCTGTACGCATGCACAACAGTACATCTGCAAAATGGTTGTGAGCACGTATCGTCTCTCACTTTGATTTACTTCTGCGCCTCTGCTTTGTGAGTCAGCAGGATTAAATTTTGTAATTAATAACTTGGAACTCAGCTTTTCATATTCTAGAAACTTTTTAAAACTTAAGAACCACTGTATCTATGTAATCTTATATTTCCTTACACTTTTCACAAACTAGCATCAGGATGACAAAGAGAGGATGAGAAGCTTACATGCACAAGCTGTTTGTTTCCAACCCTTTTTCATTCAAATAACCATACCTCTTCTGTTCCAATCTTTTTATGTTAAGCAATGTGAAGGCATTGGAGTTCGGTTACAGTATGCATCAAGAAGTCCCTCTTGGCAGAAGGAAGCATAAAACTGGCAGACTGTGCTTTCAATACCAATCATCACCTTTTCTGCCTTTGTTAGACTGTGCTCTCTACTGCTGTAGGTCTATCAGCCTTTAGGCTCCTTTAATTATCACATTGGTAGGAGTAGTAAAAATGCAATGAAATGGAGCTGCTTTGCTGTCAAATCCTTTTCTTTCCCTGACCATTTAATCTATGAACCAAAGTTGTTAATGTCTGCAGAAAACCTATGTATCTGAAAGTTTTGCTCAGGCCATTTTTTTTTTCCCAAGTAGGGCATTGAGAGATGTATTCCCTTCCGTCGCGTACCTGCCACCTCCTCAGCTGAGGTAGTGGTGGTTGACTGTGTCCGTATTAGGTTGTCTATAAGCAGAGGCAGGTAATAGGAGAGTATAGTTTGCAGCTTTGGGGATGTTTCTGCAAGGAAAAATAAGAGCTTAGGATGAACAGCTTCAGCAAGCCTCCCTGTTTCTATGTGTGGAGTGGTCTTTCTTTTGTCCCCCTTCTTACCCTTTTAAAGTATTTTTGCTCAAGACACTGCCCCATACCCGCCCCCCCCATCACCCCCCAAGCCGCTTAGCTTCCTCTTTTTATGGTGTCACTTCCCTTCTTTCTTTCTTTTTGTTCTACCTGGTTCCATGTCCAGGTCTTACTTTCCTTTTTCACGGGCAAGATGTGAACCAGAAGTCAACGAAAGCAATAAGGGTACAATGATGTGGAGTAACTTCAAACAGCAAACCAAGCAGCAGTGAATTTCCAGGTATTGCTTTCAAAATGATTGCAAGATTGAAATGGTTTCATATGCTGTCTTTTAAAACACTTGTCCTGTCGTTGGCTTGTTGAGGCGTGGAATTAATCTTGAGAGAAATATACTTAAAAGGAAAACAAGCTCAGCATAAAATGCCCAAAGCAGGGTGTGCCTTGCACGCCTTTACTGGGTATAAACTTCTTTGACATTTCCTTGTGATGACTGACGGGCTTTGACAGCCATCTAGTGGCTGGGATGGGGGTGTCCGTGTCGTGTCCTCCCCCCACCAAGTAATTAGTACAATTTCAGTGTTGTCACAAAACTGGGCCTGGGTCCATCAGTGCATGATATGATTTTTACTTCCAAACCGATGATGCATAGTCTCCGAGTATGATCATTTAGTATATTAGCTATAACTGACTGTTTGACTTCTGATCAAATAGTTCTTTAAAGCAAAACTAATACTCCAACAGATCAATATATAGCAGAAAAATAATTGCATTGTACTTATTGTGCTTTTCATTGAAATCCTTGTTCATGAAGGTCATTTGTGCAAGCTCATGAATGAATGGGTCCTTAAATATATCATAGAGTATTTCTTCTACCTAGTCCTTTGTATTTGTAGGCTGCTTTGAAACTCATTTTCACTGACTTCAATGGATTCGCAACCCTGTAGATTATTCTCCAGTCAGGTCCAATAATAATTAGAGTTGTACTTTTTGTTGGTGAGAAAGGAATTGGTTAATGGGCTAGCAGATCCTTTTGCTACATTTAAGAATTTCCAAAGCTGTTTGTCAAGCCGTTCAGCACATTGTGTTACGACTGCAGAGGCAGAAAGAACATGTGAGATAAAGAGTTTGTGAATTGGTCTCTGTAATTAAAAAAACTTGCAGATTTCCAAACCAGGGAGAAAATGGCAGAACAATTTCCTTTGCTGCCTCTCCCCATCTGGGTGTAGCTGGATGACATGCCTGCAGTTCAGGCCTGAGAGTAAAATGTCAAAATGTGCTTGTGCGATGAGTTGGCTTTGACATAGCTGCTCTTTTCAGGTTGCTCTCTCTGTAATGCAGTCTCAGCAGAAAGGAAATCTAGAAGCACCAAACGTAATCAAAAGATTTAAAATAAAAAATGTGTTTTCTGGCAGTATTGTGGGATGGGTTGGTGGTTCTTTTTTGGGGGTGTGTGTGTTTGTTTTATTATCAGCATATTTGTAATCTGACAGGAAAACAGACTTAGTACACTTCCAGAAGTTGGTCTGTGCTTTTTTCCCCCTGCCTTTGTCTGCCTCTCTCTCAGCTGCTGAGCGGGACGCAGGCAGAAGCTAGTCACCATCTGGCTCAGCTCTGATTTGCCAAAGCAGTTGCTATGTGGTTTATTTGAAGTTATGACAGAATGCTGACTTTGGGCTCAGTAACTTAGAAATTTCATTTATGCAAACTGCTGCTCTTCTGAACAGCACGACGAGTTCTGCGGGTGATACGCTAAGGAAGACATAGACCATATGCCAGACATCTGGGGGGAAAAGGCTAAATATGTCAGACAGTGCGTTATGTCATGCACACAAGGGAGAAGCGAGAAGAGTGCTTTCCAAAATACGATCTACAGTTTGGAAAATGATTTGCACAGTGTCATAAACGGACTGTACAGCACACACTTGGTTGATGTCTTTACTTCACACTGAAAACATTTCCTCCTGCGCTTCTGCAGCACCCCTTTGAGTCATTTTGTCAGTTAGTGCGATAAACTGATTGAAGAGAGGAGCTGACCTGGTATAAATTTGGATTTCAGTTTCTGTTAGAAAGCTGCAGCAGTTAGTGATGGCAGGCAACAGTTAATGACACATCTGCTTCATTTCTCCCAGCTTTTGACATTGATGGAGTAACTGGACTTGAGTTGAGGCATGAAGCTGGAATTCCAAATCTGTTCGTATTTATTACTTTGTGATTGTCTGTTTACATCTGGCTGAAATTAGGACAGAAATGCATAGAACAGTGAAACTCTCCTTATGCTTAAGGCTGTTAATTTTTACGCTAACAACAGCTTTTCTTAAAATATAATGGTCGTGATCTTTGATTAGTGGCATGTGTCCTATATATAATAATTACCCCTATTCCCAGTCTTGTATCAGTTAGAAATTAGGGCTGTTTGGGAATTTTCAGATAATGGTTTTAACTGTGTTGTCCAGTTTCAAGGATATTTTTGATAGGAAGATTTCTGTGGTCAGATGAAGCTCCCACCCAGGTAAGATTAGTCTTCTCCGCAGCATCCCAGGGGTCAGGAGAATATTTTTAGACATGTGTGACAGCTTTGCTCTGTGTGACTCAGACCTCCGTGCAAATGTGTGAATATGTACATAGATAGGACATATGCAGTCAATGCTGTTCCTGTATAAATGGCCACGTAGGATAGTCTTTTATATATAGTTAAAATATTTAGGAGGTATTTTGTATGTAGTTAACAGATATCCATAGCAATAATTTATGCATGTGCTGGGGTAATCATGTAGGGCCATGGTCAGGTGGATTATAAAAAAAAAAAAAAAGGAGCAAAATAGTTTGAGGAGCTTCTCTTCACTCCGCTGGAGACACTGCTGCCACTACCCTTGCAACGGAGAGACTGCGATTGCCACTGGACAATGACAGGCTGTCCTGTTTGGAAGATTTGCTTCTCCATGTTGGTATTACCTTACACCAAGACCCCTGTAAATGAGTTTTTTTTTCTTTTCAACAGACACCGCTATGTCTGTTTAGCACTGTTGTAAATCTGGCTGTGTAAGCTACCTGCAGCAGGGAGCAGGTAGTTTATGCCGTCGTACAGAAGTCTTGCCAGTTCATCTTCCCAGACAGACATCTCTAACGCCCTGTGCACAACAGTTAACAAAGAGGAGGCACATGGTAGGAGTTCCTCAATTCAGGGTTAGTACCCCACTGAGCAGAATGACATCCAGAGACTTGTGAGGCAGTGTTCATTTGATACTGTGCTGGATTTGTGCACTCCATTTACTTCTTTCTGATCAAGAAATAAGGTGGTAAACTACTTTTAAGATGACTGATATTTAAAAATCCTTAATATTGACTTCAGCTATGCTGGTGGACTGCTTTCTTTGTGTATGTGATGCTGCTTCTCATTTCCAGATGTGCTTTTTCCTTGTCCAGACCTACTCCTCCTTTGATTTCATGGTTGGAAAACATGTTATTTATTCTCTCTCCTATCCTAGGAGAAGATGTTGAAGAAATAGCCTGCACTCAGAATGGCCAGATGTACCTGAACAGGGATATTTGGAAGCCCTCACCATGCCAAATTTGTGTCTGTGACAACGGAGCTATTCTTTGCGATGAAATCCAGTGTCAGGATGTGCTGGAGTGTGAGAACCCGCAGGTGCCCCCAGGAGAGTGCTGTCCTGTGTGTCCCCATACAACACGTGATTTTGACACCACCATTGGTAAGATTGCTTTCCAGTTTGCTTTTTTGAAAGGAGAGACAGCCGAAAGAACTAGGAACCTTGTGATATTGAAATTTCTCATAGTATTTCCACGGTGAAAGCTTAGATCTGAAAACAGTAGGTACTTGGCAGTTATCTTCTGTCTTTCTTTGCACGTGAGCTGGCTCCTCAAACAGTTTTCTGACTGTGAACCTGATATAAGCTCAAATGGCTTTATAACTAAAAGGTTGATCTGAATTCCATCTTGATATTTCAAGGACGTTGAATTCTGGCTTCTTTTTGTGGTTCATCTGGAATTGAAAGATAACTATATTAAGATAAGTATATATAATAAACATATTATGATAAAGATATATTTATTATATAAATATACATAGTAAAATAAATGCATGCTTTAATAAAATGCTCAATTTGAGGCCCCTCCAATAGATGAATAAATGTTAACATTATATGTAAACAGTAAAATGGAAACAGTATAAAGTGTTTCCCCAAAGTGGAAACATGGACATGTGATCCTTTTGTGAATCATAAGAATGAAAATTAGCATGAAATATTATTAACTCCCTATTTGCATACTTTCTGTTATATACCTTAAACATTGTGTGTTTTCCAGTCCATTTCTTCTTCCTGGAGAGACTTGAATGAAGCAATTCCCCCTCAATTTTGCTAAAAGAAAATCTCTTAACTTGCAATTAATGCTCATTAATACTGTGTATTTAATTATTTGAACTACATTCTATATCTAATAATATAACATAATAATAAGCAATGTCTTCAGAAGATATAATTGGTGTTGATTAGCTTAATATAGAACAAAGTAGTAATAAAGAGCATGTAGTAGGACCTTGTGTAATTGAGCAATGGAGCAAGTTGTGGCAAGCATTAACAAATCGATGGTGCATCCTGCTGTGTTTTAGAAGGCATTAGGCCAGTGCCAACAAGGTACACCCAGCAAATATAAAAGCAGTATGGATACATTCCATAATTCCTTACTGTTACTAAAGGTATTAATAAATATTAATAAAATATTCCTCTGAAGGATTTTTGTGGATATGAGTGTGGTTATATGGCTCTGAATGCAGGCACATGATATTGCAGGTGCTTTTCAAACAAGAAAAGGTCAAAAATCGCTCAGCTCTTATCTTTTGAAAAATACCATGTAATATGTTGTGGATCCATCAACATTGCTTGCATTGAAGTCAGTAATAAAGCTTCCTTTGACTTCACTGTCAATCATTAGGCCAACTCCTGTCAATTCCCCACAAGATATTCTGCTTTCCTAAAGTGCTTTTTCTTATTCTGTGTAATGAAAAAGGGTGAGAATCAGGGGACGTCACTGCAAACCATTCTGATTCCTCATGCCTGAACAAGGGAGTATGCATGTCCCTGGGAACTTCCCCAGCTCCCTGTAGGCAATACACCATCTTCTGTGCATCCAGGACCAGGGATGGCTGTAGCTGCAACACCTTCACTCAGCTCTTACTGTGTTCTGTCTCCCAGAGTAAAAACATTAATTTTCTCTCTTTTCTTCTTTTGTCCTTTTTAATAGGTAGAGGAAGAAAGGTAAGATTTCCTTTTTTTTTTTTTTTTTTGATATATTACAGCTGTTAAAAGAATCTCTTGCATCTCTTTGGAGCGCTTCACAGAAATGGAATACAAGCTCTGTTAAAAATACTTAATTCTTTCCTCTTGGTCTTCCTCAGTGGCTAGGGAGATTGCAGTCTACATGGAAAAAATGCTGGGACGCAGGCAAAAATCCTGGTTTTAATATAGAGAATTCCCTGTCTGAAGATCCCTGCTGTCTACATCAAAGGAATTCCAGTTTGAGTAGTTTGGTTGTTTCATCTCTAGCAGTGACACAAAATGAGGGAAGGGACTACTAGGTCATTAGAAACCAAACTATTAAAACTTGCAGCTTGTTTTTTGCTGAGACTTAGCTGCCCAGTGTGCAGTAGGTAGCACTGGGATGATGCATTCTTGTGCAGAGCCATGGTTCTGTGGGCAGCATCTCTCACAGTATGCAGTTAAACGAAAAGAAGATTTATTCTTACAAAGGAAATTAAAATACATTCTGATAAATGAGCTTCTAAGATAGTAAGCAGCTACAAGAAATAATTGAAATAATTTTTAGGTGATCAAATATATGCACTCACTAAAACTGAGTAGCTGTCTATGTAGAGGTAGTTTATGGAAATAAATGGACTGTAACCAGCTTATTATTACTTGATAAACAAGGCAGGAAATTTTTTATTTTTACAAAGTCCTCTTTTTTTCCCTAATAAAACAGTTACCACCAATAGATCTAAACCCAGTTATTTTATGTAACGTAATCATTGTCAAAACATTCAGCTGAAAGAAGAGTCAATTGGCAAATGCCATGTCCTTCACTCTGGAGCTATGGGATATCATTTTGTATTCTGTCCCTGTGCTGCAGATGGACATGCAGATTTTTTTATGTCCATAGATCTAATGATATGAATTTTAATTTAATACCTTGAAGAAATGGAATCTGAATGCTGCTCTGGGCTCTGCATTTCATATGAATCAGATCATCCAATAACAGAACTACAACGTGTTTTCTAGTACTTAAGTATCTCTTTTTTTTCTTTTTTTAGTCTGATTCTTCTTTCAGCCACTATATTATGCAATTAGAGGAAGTTCGTTAATTTATAGCCTTCATTTAATCAGTGTCCATAGTCATTAAAAGTAGTATAGATTAGCTATCGGAGATACTTTAATTTAATCTTAGTTGTATCGTTAGAGAAGTCTTAGCATTTTTCACAGTCATAGGGATGGTATTGGTGAAATTGGTACTGTTAATTGTACTTTCACTTGTTTTCTGCCATCTGATGTTTTTGTTGTCTTTCTCCTACAGGGACAAAAAGGAGAACCTGGAATAGTGCCACCTGTAAGTCCATTTTTTCTTCATTTATCAGCACACTCTAGAAGTGTACATTTTAGTACTTTAAAGAAGAATTGCAGTAATTAAGGAAATACAACAAAAATGTACAGCCTAGGAATGAAAGCAATGGAATGAATTATGCTGTTTCACATATGTAACATTAGAAATTCCTGTCAAATGCATTTTGGGAAAAAAATCTTATTGAGTTAAATCTGTCATGATCTTATTTTTATAGTTAGAATTCTGTGGCGGTATAATAGTTAATTACTATTTGGAAAGTGTAGAGACACGTGAGAAAACTGATTAAATAAATTGTCACTTTCTATCTTTATTATCCTTTCTAGCATGCAGACAAAAGAATCGATGAGACTAAATAATTGTAATTCATGTATTTATTTCACCTTTTTTAGAATAAAAATGATACTTCCAGGATTTTGCTCATATTGCTTATAAAAAGACTCCAAACTGGAAAGGAATAACCAGTGGAATTTATACACCAACCCACCCCCCCCCCACCTCCCCCCCCAAAAAAAAACCCCAAACCCTTACAACTAGCCTGATACTTTAATTTTCTCTCTTGCTTTCTACTTTTCAATAACTAATTTTCTGTAGGGAAGTGATGACAAATATAGCTATAATGTTATCTGTTAACTTTAATTTATATTGCGTTCTTTAGGTTTCAGGAATACGAGGCCGCCCAGGACCAGCCGTGAGTATTTTTTGATGTTCTGTTTGACGACAGCATTTTCCACTTTCTGCCATTTCTGGTTTTTATTGTGAAGATGATGTGAAGGAGGACTCTTCTATGCATGTAGTGGGTATTGGCTGCAAAGCTGCTGGATTTGAGGAGGCAAAAAGATTATGGGATTTTTTTATTCATCTCGGCTCAGCCCATGCCCTAAGTGAAGGGATGTGTGCTTGTAGCAGGTGTCTGTCTGAGGACCTTTGTGCAAGGTTGTTGCTGGGGAATGCTTTTCTAGCAGGGATCTAGCAGGAGTAGAAGGAGATATGGTATGCTCCCTGGCTACAGCTAAGCAGAGAGTAGTTCTGGACTAGCAGGAAGGGTGTCTCAAACCTGTACATTTCAGTATTAAGAGCCTCCAGCATTCAGAAAATGTTTGCTAAATTAACCTGTGGAGCACATGAGAGATGAAACTATTTTGTGGATCTCTGCATCCTGGTTTTACTCCCTTCAGGCAATGTACAATTGAGAAGAAATATTGAATAGTTGGTGATTGTAGCTGTTTTCTTTATGATGATGTGAAAAAAACCCCAAACCGCAAATTAATTTTCAAATAAGCATTGCATTTCATATTTTCAGAGCTTTATTAATTGTTAACCAGTTTAAAAGGTACTTAATACTTGTAATCTTTCTTTTAGGGACCTCCAGGCTCACAAGGACCACGAGGAGAACGAGGACCAAAGGGAAGACCTGTAAGTTACTAAACATCTCGGAAATCAAGTACTGGACTAACCTCAAAAGGTTAGATGGCTTTAAACTGTTTCCGTGTCTTCTAGAGTTACCAGAACTTTCCTCATATTTTCCAGGCACCAGGTAACAAGCAGAAAAACGTTTGTATTTCATCATTCCCTGGGTAGATTGAAACCTGAATGTTTTGAGATAATTGACAGAGGTTTAGCAGTGTTTCCACTAAAAGCCATACTTTCTCAACAACCTTTCCCAAAGTAGTGTCTAGGAGTTCGGCTTTCTTCAGGATTGAAAAAAAAACAAAACCAAGCTACCACCAAAGCTGGAACATTACATTTGCCTGTTCAAGAACTCGCTGACTTTTTGCTGGTTACTACTGTGCATCAGAAGCAGCACGAATTCTGCGGCTCAGAGTATTTCAGAAACAGCAAAGCTCAGGAAGTTAGCAGGAGTTAATATGTGACTACATATGTTGGTATGCTGGTGAATAATATAATCAAGATTGCTCAGTGGAAATAAAAACTTCATAAGGGAATTTCAGTGCCTGCATGTGGAGAACCACAGAAAGGCCAAAAGGGAGTGCTGAAAATACCAAAGACGACAGGTTTCTGTTAAAAAAGCTAGGTCAAAGAGCAGAAGCTGCTAAAAGCAGTTTTTAAAGAGTTGTATCATTGTAATTTCTATGTGGATATTTTCCTATCCCTCAGGAGAGAGCAAGGCAATACTGAGTTTAGGCATAGGCCTGAAACTGGCTCCTTTGTGCTGTTCCTCCAGTGCGTGCCTGTTGTCCGTAGATGGTAATGACACTTCTACAGCAGTGGAGTAAGCGTGTAGCCTCATTGAGGTGGATGCCAAGCCACTGCTGCTCTCTAGATCACCATAAGACATTTGTGTGATGAATGAGTATCAAGATGCTTAAAAGAATTCTGGGAGTAATTGTGAAATCTTGTGGTGCGCAGAGGGATCTTGACTGTGTTTATAGAGATGTCTGAAGTGCTTTCCTAATGTGCAGTATTATCAATGAGACCCTAAATAATTTCTGATTCTGTGCTATGCATCCCTTGTATATCTCTACAGTGGTGGCTGGAAGCACCTAAAATACTAAAAGACTGTAAATAGTTTTGAGTTCCGTTGGCACAGGTTATTATACTGCTTCCAAGGAATATCAAGGGGTTAGGAACAGGTCAGCTCCTTTGAAAATACGTCAAAGGTTCTGGTGAGCTGTGTCTGTGTCAGAGTGTAGGTCTGAGACCAAAGAGCACTTCTTTTAGATACAGAGTCACTGCTAATGCAGGATTTTTTATTTCTACTTATGGAAAAAAAAAATAGTTATCTCACACCTGCAGTTTATGTTATGAATATCTCTCTGCATATTGTTTGCAGTTGGTTTAAAATAGTTCATGGAGCAGGTAACCTTGTACAGACACCCTTTATAAAATTAATCTGGGCAAATACATTACTGACTGATGATATTACAAAACCACCAAGCACATTTCCAAGCCGTTTGTTTGTTCCTTTGGATTTTCTTTTTTTTTTTGTTCTTTAAACGGGCTCGTACTGCCTGGTGAGCAGAAGGAGCTCAATGTTGCTATAGATCTCTGCCTTTTACAAAAGCAAGACCCTTGGATGTAAAATGAATTCAGGAGTATTAGCATATTTTTTACTTCAAATTCTTTGTTAGTGTAACAATGAGAGAGAAACAGCTAGGGAATAGCATGTTTGCATTTGCAAAATGCGTCTAGGGAGGGGGAGTTTTGGAGGATGATAAAATTTTAGGTGTTTACAAACCATCTTTTGAAGACAGAAAATGAGCTTGAGCGTGCTCCGAAGCATTGATATGTTTTGTTTCAGTATGGCTTTACCCTCGATTGTAATTGCAGTATCAGTTCAAATACAGAGTAGTTTGAGCGTGTTCTACATTGATGTGCGTTTCCTTTCATTCCATTCCAGGCAAAGCCCGTCGTAGTTCCCTGAGCAGCCGCCCTGGGCCAGAGCGAGTAGATTGCGTGTTTAAACGGTGCCACCTCGTGGCCTCTCTGAGAATTTTTTTCCTTTGTCTTTTTTTTAAAAAAAACCTCACTGCCCTTGAGCTGGTGAAAGAAAATGAAAAGGCTTTTTTATATACATATAAATAGACAAATAATACAAAATAGATAAAAATATAATCAAGATTTTATTGAGAAAAGCCCAAACGTTGGTTATATACCGCTGGTTAGTTGCCACCTACAAATACGAACATGCTTTTCTGGGAATTTTGGGGTTTTGAGGTGGAGGCGTTGCAGTGTTGCTCTTGAAGCAGGTTAATTTTTGGTGACTAAAAAGTAGGTCCTTTTCTAAAAAGAAACCAAAAAAAGAGCTTTTTTGTTGAGGTGTCTTCGTTTGGATATTGAAAACCAGTAGTCATGGTATAGAAGCTTGCTTAATTCTTTATAGGCAACTGTGTGGTTTTTTCCTCTCATGCTTAGCTTTGTTTTCTTTTTATTATGAGAACAAACAAAAGAAGATAACTCATTTTTTCCCTCCAGTATGCGCTTTTAGGTTTGGCAGTGTGTACTTCTGTTTATAATAGAAATATTAAGTAATAAAATTTTTTACTACAACCATGCACTTCCATCCAACATGCACAAATCTTCTCATAACTTCTCAGTAATAACTTCACAGTAAATACTGCACATAACTTCTCAGTAAATTCGTGATATCCTATATTGTGTGCAGAGCCAAATAGTTTTTCAGGAATAGTATACTCTAGTATGGAATGATAGGAAGCCTGAGTATCTAAAAGAGCCTGTGATAAAAATTATTGCAGTTTACTTGTGTGTTGAATTCATGACTAATTTTTGTCAGTACCTCTGATCTGAAGGTAGGAAGAGGTCTTGAGGGATGTTGGTTGTTTGAAGATCTTTCTGTAGAAATACAGATTTATCACAATAGAGGCAGTTGTTTGCGAGTTACAATGATTTTAATGAATACCTTTGCACACTGATGGCATTTCTGATTTTTCTTTCTAGGGTCCTCGTGGTCCTCAAGGAATTGATGGTGAACCTGGTATCCCTGGCCAGCCTGGTGACCCTGGTCCTCCAGGGCATCCTACCCACCCAGGACCAGATGGACTAAGCAGGGTAAGTTTTACACTTGCCTCTTGCTTTAGCAGAAAGTGAAGTGAGTGTTGGGCCAGATCCAGATGATACAAAGAGTAACTTCTCTTTGCTTCAGTCAACGTGGGATGCTGTACCGACAGTTCCTGTCTCCCAGTCATGAGGGACAGCAGCTAGCGACAGTTCAAGTTTGCCAAAAATGGGGACAAGTTGAACATGAGAAGTCTTGGAAAGGATGCACCTTTCGCAATGGATTTTAGCATCTAGAAAAGCCAAGGTGCTCAAATCTAAAACCCTCCGTAGGGTTCCGTTACTTCCTCCTGACTTAAATCCAAGGAATCTGGGCAATAGTACAGGGAAACTGGGTTACCAGAGTAGGAATACAGAAAAGAAAAAAATAAGATGAATTATAAATAACAGAATAAGTAATGAGAGAAATCAAAATGTGCTTAAGTATACTTCTTGCTGGAATTCTTTAGACCAACGCCAAGAAGATTAAGTAAGGAATTGTTTGTGAAAAGCGGTGCTAACCAGCCATAGATACAGACAAGGTATTCTGCAAGACTTTTTCTCCCCCCTTCCCCCCAAATTCTTTGGAACACTAATTATGATTGATAATGAAATACATATTTGAATTGCTCAAGTATATTCAGTTACACATTTATTGCTGTTTGGGAGAGATCTGTTTTGATTTCTCACTCCATTGTTCCTGCAACGTTACTGAAAACTCTAGAGTTACACTGACGACAAGCTGAAATATGCATGTTAGGCCAACGGCTTGGAAGTTAGGGCAGCATTTCTTGACTTAACCACCTTTCCAAATAGTCCTGAATCCTGAATTCAGCCCAAGTAAATATCTTCAGCACAGAGGAGTCCCTTAGAATCACAGAAGCACCAGGATTGGTGTTAGATCACCATCCTTCATAGATTTCCACAGAAAATATGAAATAGGTACAGCCAGAAATCTAAGACATTTTTGGTTTGTATTCCTGTCTATCAAGTTAGGTAACCTCTAGCCTTGCAGAAAACGTTTCTGGGGACCAATCTGATGCAGAAAAAACTGTAAATCGTAGAAGACTTGAATGCACATTTGTGCTCTTGCTCCTTCTCAGCCACTGTAAGCTCTGGTCTGCCATGAGTAGGGATCTGGCTCTGAACGAAGCAAGATAAAACTGTTGATTTCAACTATGTGCTTGCAGAAGGAGGAGTGCACTAAAGGTTCTCCCTGCTCTAACTCATTTGTCTCTCTGAATTGGCATGAACAGCAGTGGCCTTCAACTTTGCTGGATAAGGGCAACATGCTTAAAAATTCTGATATTCAATCATAAAATCAGCTACATTTCCATTTACCTTAAGATATTTCTGAACTTGAAGCACAGTAAGTGAAAACAAAAGAGAGGCTTAGAAGACTTGAAGGAATATTGAAGGTGAAGTTAAGGTGTGATTTAAATTTGAAGGTGGTGAAAGAAATCTAATTAATTTCACAGGAGACTTTCCTCTTTTTAGGTCCTTTTCCCATTTGTTTAATATTAAAGTGGTGATAGAGTAAGAATAGCAAGCAGACAATGTGTTGCATTCAGCTGGTCTTTGAAGCCTTAAACCACCTCGAATTTACAGGAAAGACAACTTTCATTTTAGTGATTGAAACAAGAATTTAGTTGTCAGCACTGCAAAGCCAATGTAAATAATGAAGATGTCGTTACGTGGATTTTTTCCTTATGAACCATCAAAATGACTGACAACTAAAATCACCCATCTTATTTTTTTCAGCCATTTTCAGCTCAGATGGCAGGACTGGATGAGAAATCGGGACTTGGTAGTCAGATGGGACTGATGCCTGGTGCAGTGGTAAGACTAGATTAGCCCTGTACTGTAGGGTGGGGTGGAAGTGGAGTGCATATGGAAAAACCCGAAAGGGAATTCATCCTCTTCAACTTCCTATGCCTCTACAGCCTGAATGTACCGTGTATTCTAGTGCAGTTTAGCACAGTACCTGGAAAAAAAGGGAAAAAATATTCTTATGTTAAATGAAAATTTTTTTTCCCCACCTCTAGCCTTCTTGTTGTCTTCCTTCCTTCCTTCTGAAATATAGCTGCTGCTAACAGTAAGGTACAGGAAAAAAATACAACTCCTGATTGTCTCATGTCTTGAGTCAACGCAGAGTAACTGAAAAGTGTCAGTTTTAATGCAAAGCGGAATAAACAAATATGTAACTTTGAAGGCTTCTTTTCACATTGTGACATCAAAGACAGTTATTTTTGGTAGTAATTTAAAAATTATTTCTGAACCCAGCTCTTAAGTGAAAGCTGTGCTTTATTATTTTAAGACAGACATTCTATTTCTCCAGTGGGTCCAGTTTTATCATTGGCATCTCTCACTGTTTAGATATTCCCTTTACTTTTGGTGCACTGGGGACTTAATGGTAACACTGAAATTTTTTACCATCTGTGAAAGCGGTTTCAGCACACTAAGATGTCTCTGCTAGAACTCTTGGGGTGTTTTTTGAATATTATCTCTTTTTACTATGTGCAGTTATCACATTGTGATATCTTGAAAATACTGTTACCCTCTTTGCTGTTATTTTTAACATTCTTAAGGAAACCGTCCTTTAATGATTGTACTGTCCATGAGTTTGTCTGCCTGAATCTTATCCGTCCAAGTCCCTCCCACTAGTGACCTTCAAACTCAGTTTCAATACAATTTGAAAGGTTCTAAAGATAATCTGATGTTTTGCCTTTGGATTAACTTTTGTGGTGTTTTCTTCAAAGAACTTTCCTTTCTTATGAGTGTGTCTCTTGAGTGAATTTGCTGTGTGCATGTACAGGGATTTATTCCACAAGTCTGTCCCACTTTGTTGCCATTCATCGCTTTGCTTAATCCTTTCACTCAATTTGTCTTCAGACATTGCATCTCTTGTACTGCCTCTTCTTTTGTCATTCTCAAATGTGATTTGTTTTAATATTAATATATCTAGGTGTCTCTAAGGCCTTACACAAAGTCTACTAAAGTCAGTTGGCACTTATGTACTGTCTTTGGATTGGTCATTGTGTTCTGTGATATCCTTTTTTCCTTTCCTTGTAAACTGAGTGACTGACAGCTGAACCATTGTTTTTTGTTTAGTTTTTAATGTTGATTAGAATTTTTAAATGGCCTTTTACTAACTCTTTTACATTTGCTTTGTAAAAATTAGTAGAATTTAATTAATTGTGTATAGAAGACATAAATCTTAAGCCTCTCTCAAAATGCAAGTTACTGTCTACTATAGATATTTTTGTATTTCTAGAAGCAAGAGAATTACTTTTGGACAAGATTATGTTTACTTCATGTTATAAGTTACAATTAAGCATGAGATTTTTTCCTAAAAAATCCCATGAAACTTTTTAAGGAGAAATCTGAATTTTCTGTAACAAACCACAACCGTTTGGAAGCTGTTTTGACGGTTTGTATTATTCATGAAAATACATCCTTCCATTGCCGCTTCTGAGCTCACAGCTGACAGTGGCAACGTTAATTTGTTTTGTCAATGATTCCATTATGAGATTAATCTGAGTAATGAGATTCCCTTCAAGGGAAGACTATTCTCCCCAACTCTATTCTGTTACTACATTTTTTTCAGCGGAGCTGTGCAGGCAACCCGGTTATTCTGACTGATTCCGGAGACTATGAGGTTCCAGGAAGCAAGCAAGCCCACATTTTCAGCTGTTAATGTATTTACACTCCTGTGGCTTTTTGAGTTTGAAGATTTCCATTCTATGTGCTTTTGGGTTTTATAACATCAGTCTCCTGAGTAAAAACCTTTCTGAGGGTTTGACTGTAGAAATGTTGTCTTGGGGGTCACTATCAGGCCATTTTGCTGTCTTTGTAGGATGACTGTTACTTGGGGAAGGGTGTTTTCTGTGTGTAACAAGTTATGTTTTTGATAGGGTCCAGTGGGTCCAAGAGGTCCTCAAGGTCTCCAAGGAAAACAAGTAAGTACTTGAAAACAAGAAGAAGATAAGGGGCCAGAGATGAAGGCAAAGCACATAGTAACTGGTGTGTGTGTGCATCTCTGAGGCAATGTCCATCTTCAATGATGCATGGATGAATGCGTCTTCATCTAGAGGTGAATCTAAACATGCTGCTATGAAAAGCTCTGCTCCAGGTGTACTCTATACACAGAAATTAACTCAAGAACAACAGTTTATTAGACCTTTAACAGGGTCTTAACCCAACACACTTTTTTTTAAATGAGGGAACAGCAATGAAAATGGTGGCTATTCTGGTTTCAGTATTGGCATGGTGTTCAGTTTCCAGTGGGATTTGTGTATGGCGCTGGACTTACCTAAAGCTTGAGGGATTTTAGTATCCAGCTTTCACTCATTTTGAAATGTGAGCTGGTTCTCAATTAAAGTCCAGACTGTCTCATGGACTGCGATTTTGCTGATCATGGATTTTAATATATATTCTTATACTTTTACTTTTTGGAATTTGTAACTGTATTCATCTTTGGTTAATTTTAGGGTGGTGCTGGCCCCACAGGCCCACCTGGTGAACCTGGGGATCCGGGACCTATGGTAAGACCAATAAATGCAAATATTTCTACAATAAAATTGCAAACAATATATTATACCTCCTTACTTCAGAACAGAGTTTTTTTGTGTTGTCTCTGCCTAAGCTATTAAATAACTTCAGTCAAGAGTTGTGGTGTTCAAAGCATGTTGTCCTGAATCATTGAATTTTAATTGTTTTGAATGTGCATACTAATGATTATAGTATAAACAATCATTATTACTTTTCCAGCTCAGACCTGAGATGGTTAAGCACTGGTAAAACCACACCTGGCAGTGTAACTTACACAAAGGATGATGAGAATATTACTTTCTTGGAGGCGATAAAATGATTCAAAAGTAAAAGCAAGAGCCAGAGAGTTGAAACAACAGCAGCTGTGATTTTTAATGTATTTTTTTTTCTCCTAAAGAGTCCATCCTATATTTTTATATAACAACGCAGGTTTCTTAGGGGCAGGATGGCTGGAAAGAGCACCGCAATATAAAGCAAACATGCTTAGGCATAAAATCATCCTTTTTCTACATCTGTTTTTATAAAACCAGACTTTGAAACGGAGCAAATATACATTTTAGTGATGACTAAACTGACTTCCCAACAAATATATTTATTTCTTAGGGTCCAGTTGGTTCTCGTGGACCAGAGGGACCTCCAGGCAAACCTGGTGAAGACGTAAGTTTGTTATTCTTTGTATCTTGTTTTATTTAAAAAAAACCCAAACAAACATTGGCATCTTTGAGACAGTGAGTAATCAGCAGATGTGCCTGTTGTAACTACTCTTATCTATTTACTTTTCTGTGTAATTATACTCCTCATTAAGTGCAGTATCGTAACTATAAATCTTAGCAACCCTTTTCAAAACCCTCCTTTCTTTTCCTTATGTGTCACCATCATACCTAAGGTTTAAGCACTGGCTCTTTATTATTTCTTGCCTCAGCCAGTTCTTCAACTGAGATGTCTTTCTTGAAATCAAACATAATCATATACCACAGTTACGAGGGGGTAATTGGCAGCATCTTCTCTCTTTGGGATCACGTGATGAGTTAGAAGAACTGTAATGATAACATACACCTGGGTCTGGATGATAAAATTTTAGTATTTAATATTTTGTTTAAACTTCTTAATAATTTATTATATTCGTAACTGGTTTTATGACTATCCATGTGTGTACACATATTTGTAAAATTTATGTATTACACATATTGCATAAGTATATAGGTACTGCACAACAATATCCTAAGAATTTACCGGTAGACATATATTATTTGTTTGCAAAGCACCCTAAATCCATCTGAATTGTAATTAAAACTTGGAAATGGGTTGAAAACTACAGATGCCAGATATTTTAGCATAAAAATTACCATAGCTTGTGTAACAGCTATGTTCATGTTAAACTGTACAAACAGTTATAGGAATCTGTGGAAACAGTTAACTCTCAGTGCAGTGAAGCCAAATCTTGATACTGCTCTGAGAACATCCTCCATTTCCAATGTATGTATGGGTTTCTTTAATTGCATTTGTGAAGCGCTTTACCTTCTCTCTGTCCAGAAACTATTTTTCTCAAGTCTTTCATATTCCTGCAGCCCAGAGTCCTGGATGTATTTGAACTGATTGATGCACATAAAGGAATGTTTGATTGTGACTCTGGAAGACTTTGAATAATCTTCAAAATATGCCTATTTGGTTCTACCATATTTTCTTTCCTATTGCATCACACAGAAAATAGTCACCAACTTGGAATGAAATTATACACATTTTAGCACATTTGAACACAAGGAGAAGTAACAAGCTGCAATGCAGGCAACTTTAGATTGCTGTTCTTATCAAAAATTGAAGTAATTTGACACTCTTCATGGGGATGACAAAATGTTGCCTCATTAATTCACAGGAAAGGTACATTTCAGCACCATCTTGTGATGCTGAGATGCATTTTGGACTCAGTCTTCAGTTCCCGCCATTCTTTGTTAAATACCTTTTTTAAGTTAATGTGTCTAATGCATGTTGCTAGAAATGTGTGTAATTGATTATATGACTGAAATTGTTGCAGTAAAGAGAAGATGCTTAATACTGGTGTGAATGTCCTCATTTGTTTGAATGGAAGAATGGTAAGAGAAGTTACTTTTCACATTTGCTATTTTCATGTGTTCCTTTTTTTTCTTTCCTTAGGGTGAACCTGGTAGACCAGGACAATCTGGTGAGCCTGGATTTCCAGGATCTCCAGTAAGAGCATGATTATTTACATTTTAGCAAAATAATCATACTTATGTCATCACTATCTCTGTTAATAATGAGTGCAAAGCTCTGCCATTCAATTTCTGAAGTACTTGTGTTAGCTTACTCTGTTGATCCAGATCAGTGTGATAGCTCAGAATCAAACAGGTGATTCAGAGGTCCTCGAGTTAATCCTGAGAGTCGTTTCACAGGTGCACATTTCAACTGTTTCATGGATGAAACATGCATAAAACAGCCAATAGTACATGCAAGTTGCACTCCCATTTCCCAGTATTTCACATGGTCATTCACAATCGTGTACAGGAAGTGCTCAGAGACTATAAATGGTATCAGGTTGGGGTGGCATTGTGTTTACCTTTATAACAGTCTGAGGGCGGGGGAAGAGTGGATTGTATCATAGACGTATATAATTTATTTTTATATATCTTTTCAATATGTAAATGTGATTGAAGGGTTTCCAAATAATATGTACTTGTACTGCAGAGGGTACTTGTCATGGTTCACTCTAGAAATAAAACAAAACAGGTGTATCATTTTGGCCCATACTTAGAGTTCTACCTTCATTAGTCAAGTTGCTGTACCTGGAAGGGAGCTGTAGTGTGGCTGAAAAGGGGACAGATAAATCCCAGAACTGAAGCCACCTGATACACATCATCTCTTAAGCTGCCTCCTTTTCTTTTTAAGCGTCCAGTTCTTGTCTGGCAATTTTATTAGCAACTGGAGATATGATCTCTTGGAGAGAGAAATGATCTTTTAACAAAGCAGTGTTGTTTCCCAAGCTTTCCTCCTAAGTTTTATGGATCAAAGACAATGTTTCGTAAGCTGCTTGAGACAAATGTAGTCTGTAGGCTATTGTTCTGTTCAGATCAAGCTGTTTCGCTCAATAAAATAATCTTTTTGAAGACTTTCTAATGAAGGAAGAAGTACTGCAACTGCACCCACAGAAAAAAAATCTCATTAAGAGTTTGCTGCAGTTGCATAGAACTGTAGAGAACACCATTGAATACCCTGATAGTTTGTCAGAGAAGTGTGCCATGTCTTGGTCAATGACAGGGCTCATGGACTGCTACGGAGATACCCGATGACTGTTTTCCCTTGTACAGGATTTGCCTCCTTGCCTTGTGACTTGTCCCATGTGCATACTTCATCATTTGATTACCCAGGTTGTATAAGCTGATATACATATACCACTGAGTACAGACCAAATAAATCCTTTTTATGGGCTACGTTCAGTTTAAACAAGCATAATTTGTACAATTTCAAATTTAGGTGCAAGACCTTGTATGACAACAGAGATCATTCTTCACTGAGAAACTCATTGAGTATAAATAATTTCAAGCAATCTAATCTATTAATTTCAGAAATTTCATACCTTTATAAAGTTATTTTTCCTTTAGGAGTCTGCAAACTCTGGAGTAATTTCCCAGTGAGCTTTATCATCAAATATTGTCCATATAATTGACTATGGGAAGACAAAGACCTTTCTTATGTTCCTTGATGCTAACAGGGAAACAGCTTGTCTGTATGTGAAGTTCTCTAATTCTGAAATCTCGGATGTTCTTTCTTGCTCTTCTGAATATCAGTGTTGCTTCATGATGCTTCATTTTCTATAATACAGCTTTGTGATTTTTTTGCTATGCCAAAAGGTATGAACTGTAATCTTTTTGAGAACTTTGGTGCAGAGGGTACCATAAAGGAAGAAATTGCACATTTAAACAGTTTGCTGAATTGACGTTATCTGAGAGTATGAAGCTGTTACTGTGAACTCTATTATAAATTCATGTGACTAATATTCTAAGACGAGGCACCTAACTCCCTTCTGTTACTTAGTCTTTCCTGAAAGAGAATTTAGGAAACTAAATGCAAGGCAACTTTGGTTTAATTGCTAAATTTGTTTTGATAGCAGTTGTTTATCATGCTATTTGGCTGATATATTCTAAAAGAACATGTACAGTTTGCAGTTTAGTCTCAGTTTCTATTTCATTTTATATGTTAGCTCTGAGTTTCGATCTCTATTTAATTAAGATTTCTCCATGTTAAGCCTCAAAACTTGATCTACCACTGACTTTATTTCATTACTTCTGTTGGAATTTGAGGTTTGGTCGTATGTATATGTAAATGTAAAGCTTTTAATATAAGTGAAAATGTACATAATGTACTGTCTAACTTCATAGCATGTTAGGCTGTATCATCTGTGACCTGCTCAAATTCTATACCTCGCTATATTATGTCACCAAGGTGAAGGAGTGTTAGGAGTATTAGTATTAATGCTGCTACTCTCTTCCCTGTTAGCAGCATTATTGCTAGGTTTATCTCCAGAAGTGAGGATTTTATTTGTTTTTTTCTTTCCCTGCTTAGGGGCCTCGAGGCTTTCCTGGTGCTCCTGGTCTCCCAGGTCTCAAGGGTCACAGGGTAAGAGACAAGGATTTCCCTCTCCTTATAGATAATGTTTCCAGTCAGTTTCAGTATAAAGATGCTAAACTTTTTTTGTATTTAAGGTGAATTTGATTACACTATAGACCTGCCAATTGTAGCAGCATTACTGGCATTTGAGAGAAAGAGGGCCTTGCAGAAAATCAGCGCTATTCCCCTTTAAGTTGACCTCTGTATTACATTCTCTAGTGCTTTCTTCACTCTATTTTCAAATGTTCTGGGAATCTGGAAGGAGCTTGCATGAGCCCTGCCAAGCTTCAGGAGGCACAAACCTTGACAGTTCTCTTGCTTTGTTGGCAAGTCTTGCATTAGGGTGGGGAACTTGAGAGGTGGATATGTTTGCAACATGGAGTGATTACAAATTACCAAGTTTTCTGGCCAGAATTTTACTTCAGGGAGGAATAAATAGGTTTCCTATGGCTCAGAGCCTCCTCTTTGTTGTTTCAGGATTTTTTTTTAAACGTTCTTGTTTTAAAAAGGAAGCCAAATCCAAGGAAATGTACCTAGTACAAATGGTTTCCATTTAGGAAATGTTTAAAAGCTTCGTTCCATCTGGGTTTTTTTCTCTATTTTTTTACCTTCTTACTCCTGCCATCTCAAATCTATTCTTAACACTTTAGTATCGAGATGTTTTAACAATAATAGTAGGAGTGCTTTCTGTGTGTGCATATATAAATGTAATTTCTCTGTATTTTTATAACTTACAGGGTTTGAAAGGACTTGACGGTCCAAAAGGTGAAATTGGAGCAGCTGGAGCAAAGGTATTTTCATGACCCAAAGAACTAAATGCTTAAGCATGTTTTCTATAATGCCAAAATAAAGAAAGATAGTAGATCTTTTGAACACAGCTTTTTGTACCCTCTCCTGTCAGTGCTACTTGTGTGGAGTGGAGGGGCTGTGTGGAGTTGTCCATTTTTACTATGTGTTTGATCCATATAAACTGCTATACAGTGACATGTCTGGGCTTTATACAGGAAGAGAGTTCGATCGTGCCAGTCACAATTTCAGCTGGGGCTCAGTTTTAGGCCTGTAAGATGTCACTGGGTGAATTCACTGTGGTCCATCTGTGACACGTATGTAATACTGAAGACAGCAAATTTTGTTAACAAAGAGCCCATGCACAGCTTGCACTTTTCCACTTGGCCAGTTTGTGGTTCTTGATGGCTTTATGTGACCAAGTTGAGAGAATTAAAACAGTTTTCTAACTTTTTTTAATGTGATAAAATAAAATAAAGCAATGTATAACTAAAACCTGACTCTCCTCTTTCAGATCACCATGCTAGAGATTGGTTTAAAAGAAACAGTTATTGGAGAGGAGAGAGAATATATTTTGTCGAACTAACTATTTTTCACCTAAGAATTTTATTCTCTTAGAATTTTTGACCCTCACTGGTACTGTAGCACCCTTACTACTTCAGCTCAAAGCGGTAGTAACACAGGATAGCCAGCTGGAGTCAGTCCTTTCAAGATGGGTTAAAAGTTATTTTAAAAGAGCATAGAACACTTTTTTTCAGGCTTTTTCTCATTGATCAGTGCTGATGCTGAAGCATTTTTGGCCTGGTGTAGGCAGTAATCACCGGTGGGACAAAACTATTCCTTTATATTAAAAACATAGTAAATGAAGTTAATCTTTCAAAATCTGAATTTAAATGTGAAATCAGTAGTTAAGGAGAGTTTGTGTAAGAAAAGAATTCTCTTCTGAGATTGCCTGCTACTTTCTGTGGAGGTGACAACAGCAGACAACTTGGTAGAAATAGCGCAGAAGGTGATGTGGGCAGTTAGAACAGGTAGGAGTTAAATCTGCTTTACTGAGAATAAGTAAATATGACATTTCCCATCAGCATGAGGAACAGTGCCCTTGACATGTGTGAAGTGCACAGGTGACTGTGCAAATCTGCCTCTTAGGTCTAATATAAGCATGGAAGACAGGGATGAAACATGTAACTCCATTTTCCTCTAACCCGTTTCCTCTAATTGTGTCGTTTCATTTCCATTTCTAGGGAGAATCCGGACCAACAGGTGCCATGGGTGCAACAGGTCCTCTAGTAAGTGTCATGTGCATTGAATATAACAGAAATGACTTTAATGTTGGATAGGCAATTGCCAATAGGAATTTTAAGGTTTTGATGTCTATACTTGATGTCATGAAGCTGAACTTTCTGTTAATTAAGGTTTTATTTTCTGTTATGCTAACAGTAAATTTGGTCTGCTGTAAGCTGTTATTCTCAATTCACAGACATAGATAATAACGATAAATCAGAAGGCTCAACAGAAACTTGAATGTAGGTTTTGTGATTGTTTACCTACTCAGGTAAGTGTAGGGTGACTAAATATTTTTTTTTTTTACATGTCGATGTTTCATATGGAGTGATTTCAACATGAGAAAAACTGGTTTAGGTTGTTCTGAGATAGAAGTGGAATAATTTAGGTCAGAAATGCACTAGCTAAGAAAACCATGGACAGAGGATCTTGGAGGTTACGGTGAGGATAAGCATGCGGGACATGGAAGTGAAATGGAGAAACGTTTTCTCAGAGTAGTTTTCATTCAGATGTGTTTTTGGACAACTGAATGCTTGTGAGCAGTGTAACATGCCCGAAATCAACTCTCAGCAGTGCTTCTGGAAGTAAAGCACTTCTCTGATAATCAGATAATGACATTGCTCTGCAAAGCACTGTAATTGTGTTAAACAGAATGTAATATCCCTGAATTGGAACCTAGTTTGTGAATGAGACATAGTAAATGAGATTGCATTATTGACCCTGGTGAGTATATACAGAATTTATTCTAATGTGTTTAAAACTGAAAATACTGTTGAAACAGGAAAAGAGAAATTACAGTTATTAAATTTCCACTAGGCAAGCGTATGAGGCTGCAAGGATTTATGTAAGCTGCCACTTCTTTCCTGCTGTAGGACAAGATAAGCTACACCTGCAGGAGGAAAAAAAATAACTTGATTCTGTAACTGTTGTTCACATCATGTGTCCTTATCATGCTAGTAGTCTCAGTGAACCTAATCATGTTCTTGTTAAAAGCAAATAAAGAAGACTGAGCAGAAAATTGCTGAAGAGCAACACAGTGCAAAACTTATTTGAAGCAAAGGAAAAGTCAAGTATGTTGAAAAAAGAGAAGTAAAAAGCAAAGAAAAGGAAAAAAAAAAGGGGGTGGTGTGTGTTCTCTCCACTATGGGGGGAGGGGGGATCAAGTGAACTATGTTTCCCCCTTTTTATTATTTTGCCATGATAAGCTCCTAAATAATGCACTTTTTGTCCTCTCTTCAAGGGACCTAGGGGAATGCCAGGAGAAAGAGGTCGAATTGGACCACAGGGTGCCCCTGTAAGTAGGATCTTCTTTCTCTCTCCTTGTAATTCTTCCCTTGTTTTATTTAAATTTACATCCCTGAGCCTGAAAGTGTTTTTTCATGTGACTGCTAGTCACTTCTGTGGTGAGTTCTGCTGTAGCTTAAGAAAGTTAGGGCTGAGCCAAAGGTTGTGGGGTGAGACCCTTACTATAAATTTCAAAAGTCAAAAACAGTTTTAAAAGGAGAATCTTAGCTGTACGGTAATTTCTCATGTCAGAGCTGTCCATGAGGTCAAATACTCTCACAACACTTTTTTCTGTGATACAAAAACGTCATCATTGTATCTGTGAAATTTCTCATGAAAGGCTATTTTCACCAAAAATTACTGAACTAGAAATTATATGTATTGATTTTGTCTGGAAAAAGTTTAAAATGAAAGTTTGGACTTTGAATTTAGATTAAGTCTTGTAATTTAATTCCAGGTAATAAAGCTGTCTTCTTAAAAAATACTTTGATTTTCACCAAAAAGAGGGATTAGCCTTGACATGAGATCACATTTGAGTAGAAATTTCTTTCTGTTGCTTTATGCCCAGTGTCAAGTATTGCCTTTTCTGGCATTTCTCCTCATGACTTTTATGGTCTCTGTTTATGTTATATGCTCCATACAATGACACTGTCAAAATATTAGCCTCTCTGAAAATAGAGAAAGCCATTAACTTGAAGGGGAGTATAGTTTCTTCAGAAGTTTTCCATGCCAGTGTTTAGAGAGCTGTGCAGTGCAGCCTTTCTTTGGTTGCTTTAGTATGTAGGGCTGTTATCACAAATGCTATCAATAAATAAATTAAAAAATTAGAGGTCTTATAAATATTCTAGCTTGTCTATTCTCATATCTAGGGTGGACGTGGCCAGCATGGTATGCCTGGGAAGCCAGGGCCAATGGTAAGTTTCTCTCTTACCTATTTTTTTCACCTTATATTTCCCACTTGCCTTTTGACACTACCAAAAGAAGCACAAAAAATTGTTGGCAGTTGGTGATAACAGTTAAGTGCACCTGGAATTATCTGTAAGTGATTCCTAGTTCTACTCATTTAGCTTTAGTGCTGTCCTCTGAGAAACGATACTCTCTAGTTTGCTTCATCTAAAGGTTTTAATTTGCAGAGGAGTAGTAGACTATAGCATCTTCCCTGGAGGGGTGATGCTTTGCTGCTTTTATGAAATGGAGTCCATATTGTAGTGAGGTAAGTGTCTTAAAGATATGCCCTGTAACATAAACCAGTTTATAATTGCATATTATCTTCATTCACATACAAAGCTGGCAAATGAGATTTTACCCATTCTCAGTAGGAAGAAATGCCACTCACTGGTAACAGAACTTGCTACCTGCTATTGATCCATTAGAAAATGTGTAAAAGATAGCCTTTTAGTTATGGACAGTCATGCGGTGACGTGAAGAACCAGAAGCCTATGTGTGAGTGTCTGCCAAACTGAGAAGGCCCGGTATGCATGACTCTGGAAGTTCTCACACGATTGCAACAGGGATGAAGATGTCTTTGACGGTTTAAACTGTGGATGTCGGTGTATCAAAGGATGATGATTTCAGTCCTACAATCCAATCTCACAGTCCATTTGCAAAATGCATTTGAGTGAATTCACGAGTTTTAGGAAGCCAGTAGGATTATTCACGTCCATACAGTTAATTATGTGTTGCTTTTGCAAACGAAAGCTTATGATGATTTTGTACTATTTGTGCAAGGCCAGCTTCCACTTTAAAAATGAGGTATTCTTTTTTGTTTGCTTATTCTGAAGGCATTACTTCTAGGATGTGGTTGACAGTTTCTGCCCATTGATGTAGCCAAACTGAACCTTTCAACTTCAAAAAAACCCCAAAACCCAAAAATCCAGACCAAAACCAACAAGCCAAATCACAACCCCAAAACCATCACACCAAAAAAACCCCCTCAAAACCCCAAAACACACCTGCCTGCAATTAAAATTTCATTCTATTTATACTCTTTATTTAATAGTGATGTAAGTCCTGAGAAAAATTCATTTACCTGTGTCATCTTAATGAACAGACTGTTTTATTAAAAACTTCATTAAGAAATAATTAACTCTAATAGAAGCGCAAAAAATGATGTAACTATCTGAAAACTGCAAAACTCAATTATTTAGTGTATCATGAAAGAAAGGTAACATGTTAGAAGACACTTTCAAACAATGAAAAGATTTTTCAGTATTGAAAACAAATTATAAAGTTAAAAAAAGCTGGATCCTGAGCTATGAAATTCTACATGAAGCTTGAATTTTTTCTTTGGCATAAAATATGAGCTTAGCTTCATTGGGCATGATAATTGGTTGTCTACCATTTTTGGTAAAATCCCATGTAATATCATAAGGGAGATACTGGTACTTAATGCATATGTTTTTCATATTGGAGGAAGTGTTAATGAAATGCATTGTTAGTTATTTGGGTCAGTGCAGTGGTACACTCTAATTCTGGAATTCTTCCTGCAACAAGAGAGAGATTTGGCAGACATGTATTTGTAATCCAATCAACTGGGACATAGGTTTTCAAAAATACACTTAGTGTGCTGTTACATCAGTCCTGTCGAAATCCAGTGCAAGGTCATGGCAGAAACAGTGTCTGTAATTAATGCTCAGTGGAACAGATTGTTCTTATTAAGTTTGTCAGCAGAGCTTTATTGCATGGAACATTTTTTCACAGTATGCATCATATTTTACAAAAAGACAGAAAATCAGGAAAAGATAAAGAGGAATCATCTAGGAACAGCATTGTAGTGAATATTTATAACCACTGTGTGCCGCCATCCAGAGAGTTTATAATACGGTGGAAAGATCTTCTGTTGAATGTCTTCTTCAGCACAAGAGTCATTATGAAAATGGGAACAGTTTACAAATTTTCTCTAAAGCCCTTAACTGGAAGCCTTTCTGTTTAGCAGAACAATGTTTGCGTTATACCATACAGGCATATTCAAGTGTATACACTTGAAGTTTGCTTTCTAGTGAGTTTGGGCAATCTGCTGTGTAATGCAGCTCCAGCTGTTTGCATCCTTGCCCAAACTTCATGTCTTCACAGCCACATGAGGTGTGCCTACACTCGGCAGTGCAATGCATCAAGAATTTGGCTGTAGAACCAGAAATAGCATAGCCACATCAATCCTACAGTCTGCTCAAGCAGTCAGCCCTTCTTAGATACAGCATCAGCTATCTCAAGATATAATGCTACTTGGCAAGAGCTGTGGAGGGTTTGGGAGCTGAAGATGTAGCTCCGCACAGCATTGCTTTGTGGTGTGGCATAGCCCAGCCTTTGCTCCACTTACTTTTCCAGAAATACCTGCCTATCTCTGAACAAGCAGCCAAGCAGTAAACTGTCTCTGCTGTACGTCTGTCTATACAGCCTTGAAAATTTGATACAAAATCTTTGTTTTAAAGCTTGCAAATGAATTTGGCTGTGAATTTGGGCATCTCGGTGGGGCAGAAGAGTAGGAAGCACGGCATGTAATTGCTTAGCCTTTAATTATATTTTCACTTGTCAGGTTGCTTACCTCAAAAATCTTGTCTAGCAACCCAGTTGTTTCAATATAGATGTGGCTTGTATTTCTCTTTTTTCTACATTACTATTTTATGTTTAGAAGAATCGAAACTTTCCTTTGCTACATTCTGTAGGACAAATTGTGATCACTTAACAAATATCTGATCTTTTCATTACCATACTGCAATAACATAGATATAAAAAGAGAATATAATATTTTGTTAAAAGCTTAGATTGATAACCAATTGTTATAATAATTGTCAACTGCATACATTGCAATTTGTGCAACAGCTGAATCAAGAGTTGTAACTTTGCTGGTCAGTAAATATGTTATTAAAATACTACACCACAATTCCATAAAATGTATGAGTATCACTTAGAAAAACAGTATTTATAGATATTTTGAGTTTGTTATGAACAAATGTTTTATGACTGAAAAATACATTTAATCCCAGAACCATACTTACCCAGTGATTAGATACCAATCCGTGTGATCTAAACTGCAGAATTACAGCTTTGTGTCTGTCTTTTATAGGGCCCACTTGGCATAACTGGTTCTCCAGGTTTTCCAGGTGCTCCTGGTGTAAAGGTAAAAAATAAAATAAAAATATCTTTTTAATATGTCTAACAACACAGAATTTAAAAATGTATACTAGACTACACAGGGTTCAGACTGACAGCTATACAGGTCCCTAAGAGTTGCTGTGAAATCAATCTTAGTCAAGACCTTGAGACAAAAGATAGAAATCAGAAGCCAAATGAAGCAACTGTAATTCACCACAGCTAGGGCACTTTCTTTGCTTTCGCTTTTGCCTGAGCTCAGGGCTGGTTATGAGATGACTGTCATGCTGCGCCTCAGGAATCTTGTCCAGTATATTCAAAGAATAACAAGATGCATTATTACAAGTTAAGTTGCAAGGACTGGTCTAAGACTGAAAGCAATACCTCCTAGTGCTGAAACTTCCAGTTTTGGCCGAGAACAGTTTTTGAGATGGCCTAGACTGGTAAGGCAAATGCCTGAACCCCACATGTACCACAGTTCATCACAATAGAGCAAATTTTTTTGTGGCTCTGTGTGACTGGGCTGAAATGGAAAACTTTCATTCCCACTGTCTTTGTGGGACTTTCCTCTCTTGTTTTTCAAGAAAGTGCTCAATTTTTTTTTTTTTCCCTAGCCTTGAGAATATGTCTGCAAAGATAGAAAAGACAACTCGTATAGCTTTCTTATACTTTTTATACTTGCCTTCCACCCAGTTGCTCCTCTTTGTTCCTTTAGACTCCTAAAATATGATAGGAAAAAATTATACAAGGAGAAACTCTCAATTAGTCAAGTAGCCAAGTTCAGCAGATGTTTTGTGTTGTTGGGAAGCTGACAAAATTCACAGAACAGTTTTTTGGAAACAGATCTTAATAAGAGTATTAACATAATGTATACAATTAAATGACGGGCCTTTTCGTGCATGTCATAAAATGTTTTGGTATGGCTAAGCACTACTTAATAACTAAATAAATATTTGGAGAGCTGTCACATGATGAATCAATGAAAGCTTTTGAAAAGGAGGAGCTGCCTTCAAGTTTGATCATCAGATGACGATTGGGATAGCTGCTTTGAACTCATAAAAGCTAAGCAGACTATACAATGAAGATATGGACTTCAGTTAAGAAGACATGCTATTAACAGCCATCAATTTCAAAAGGCCAATTCCCTATATACTGTTAAAATTCAAAGGAGATGCCAGGAGGAATTTTTTTTAAAGGAGCATCCAGTCCAATCTTATAGGGATTTTATATTAGTGCTGCAACAGTGAGTTAATCTGTACTGTGCAAAAAAAAAACCACGGATGTGGTACCATTTCTCAATCTTAAGCCTTAGCTGTTAATGAAGGTAAAGTTGTCAACTTACAGGTACATACTGGGATTTGAGAGATGTCTGTCTAAAATATTTGATCTGATTTGGCTCACTGGATATAGTGCTGCTTCTCTGTAGAAGGTTTTCTTTTATACATTAAGCAAAATTTCTGTTTGTACTTTTAAAGTTTACATTCATATAGAAGTAGTAGAAGCAGAATTAGGTAAGCAAAGATATATTTTAAGAATAATAAACTACTTCAAAACCTGAATTGTTTTTCTCTTATAAACTCAGTATTCCTCCTTACTTACTTTGTAGTGCTACTTTTTAGAGCAAAATAATCTCCAGTTGTTTTCTCATGTGAAATCTTAGGGTGAAGCAGGTCCAACGGGTCCTCGTGGTCCTGAAGGTCCTCAAGGACAAAGAGGTGAAACAGGTCCACAGGGCCCAGCTGGATCACAGGGTCTTCCTGTAAGTACATTAAACGGCGTTTCTCACTGCTCAGCTTGCGTGTGTTGCCTGTTTATAGGGAATTTTAATACCCCACTTGATAGACACTGTGTTTTACTCAAATTGCTTTTATTCCCAGGAAAGGAAAGGTCTCATTTATTTTGTTTTGTGCTTATTTTGTTGAAAACAACTTTTCATTATTTAATTAAAACAACTTGGAAAACTGAAAGTTTCACAGCTTGATACAGCCTCAGTCCTAGAAGTACTTTAAAGCTTAAGCTTAAATGTAAGATCTTAAAGATTAAAAATCACATTAACTTGCATGCTTTGTTACCCGTATTAGTATTTGCACAAGTAGATCATATGTTGCTGTATTTATTTAATAGCCTTTATTGTCTGGTCTTGTAAAGTGGATAAAATAACTATCATCTTCTGCTTTTGTTATCGCTACTCTCTTCGTTGAAATCAATTTTAATGATTGGTACGTTATCTTTAGGGTACCGAAGGGACAGATGGTTCCCCAGGTGCTAAGGGACCTACTGTAAGTAATCGTATCACCTGTTGAAGAAATTATGTAAGTGAATTTATTTTATTTCCTTATTTTTATTGTGTTTCCTGAATGTGCTTGTTGTTCTTTCTGTTTGTAGGGATCTCCAGGCACTGGAGGCCCCCCTGGTTTATCAGGTCCACCCGGTTCCCCAGGACCACAAGGCAGTACTGGCCCACCTGGTATTCGAGGCCAGCCGGTAATGATGTCTTTGTCTCTGTGGAAATTGTAAGGTCTTGCAAATGTGTCACTCCATGAAACTAAAACAGTGATTAGCAATGAGGTTCCTTTAAATAAATTAATAGCATGCTGGTGAGTCTGCTGAGACTCAGATCTTGTGAATCTTCTGTGTGTCCAAAATACTATTTTTGCTTCTTAAAGGTCTAAGAAAGAGGAGTGTCTATATAAACTTGGACAAACAATAACAGTTATCTCCTGAAATTTTCTTGTTTAAGTTTTTGTCTTGATAACGTCATAATAAACAAGCATGCTAAGGGGAAAGACGAACTATTATGAGCATCCTATTATTTTGCCTACACCTAGTTACTAAAGAAGGATTTGTTTTTCTGTTTCATTGCGTAGTTCAAAAAGGTCATGCAATTTATGCAGAGTTTTAACCTTATGGGTGTTATTCATGTGTTTGTTTTCAGGGAGACCCTGGTGTCCCAGGTTTCAAGGGAGAAGCAGGACCCAAAGGTGAACCTGTAAGTCTCCATATGCTTTCTAAGATGGAAAGGAATCACCAAGTCTTGTATGAGTATTTTGAGTAAATTCTTAGAATTTTCAAGACGCTTCTGATGCTCATAATCATGAGAGTAATTATTGTGGAAGACAAACCACAGTGAACCTGGCTAGACAGTACTGACAGTGAATGGCGAAGCAGGTCCTTTGATGTTATAAATCACCTACCCAATATAGGCCTTAGAAGACTCAAGGACAGAAAAACCAATTAGTGCATCTACTGAGGTTTCTGTAGCACGCGGAATGAGTGTATTCTAATTTCTTCATCTCATATGAAATGGATCCATATGATTCTGGATGTTTAAGAGCCCGCATGTCTGTGTGCTAATCATAATTAAAAACTCCTTTTTATTTTAAACTTTATGCAATTATGTATATATTAATTATATTTTGTTTATACATTAAAGTAATAGAAATATTTGTACATGTATGGTATGAATATCTGTTTAACCCACAGCTAGTATTTGTGGAAGATTATTTGAGAATATGGCTAATTCCATGCTGTAACCATGTGGGTTTTGGAAGAAAAGTGATTATGCAGAGTTGGAATCAGTTTGACTCAACCAATCTTTAGTTTTTCTTTCTCGCTAGTTTAATGATCGTGTAATAACTGACAAAAACGTACAAATGAAGTAACGATTTCCTTACCACTGACTCTCTTCTCCTTTGAGAATTTCTACTAGAGTGTCGCTGAATTTTTAATCCTTTGCAGCTTGTCCAATTGGTAATAATAAATACAAATTATTGTGTCTGAGCAAATAGGTGATTATTATAAGAAGCGCTGTACAGCTGAACTGCAGAACTACAGTTTATTTGTAGTGCACTTCTTACTGAAATATTAGCTTATAAACATGATAAAAGAGAAAAGCTGATGCTGAAAACCTACATTTTTTAACTGATTCGTAACCTATT
The DNA here is from genome assembly GCF_000690535.1 of Cariama cristata. Classification (NCBI taxonomy): domain Eukaryota; kingdom Metazoa; phylum Chordata; class Aves; order Cariamiformes; family Cariamidae; genus Cariama; species Cariama cristata. Next base: position 44,090 of record NW_009603235.1, read on the forward strand.
TATTTTTCTCCTTTATTCAGAAAAATATTTATGATATTTAGAAGACAATCTGTTTCAATATACCTGGAAAGTGGTGAGCTTAACAATGATTTTTTAAAAAACATTTTACTTTCACTAGGGCCCACAAGGTCCCCAAGGTCCCATTGGCCCTGTAGGTGAAGAAGGCAAAAGAGGTCCTCGAGGTGATCCAGGATCAGTAGGTCCACCAGGTCCTGTTGGAGAAAGGGTAAGCAATCCAAAAGAATAATAATTTGCAATAATTTATGTAAAAATTAAGATAATAATCTCGTATCTATGTTTTTTCCTAGGGTGCTCCTGGTAACCGTGGTTTTCCAGGTTCTGATGGCTTGCCTGGACCAAAGGTAAATTAAATTAAAGTGTCCATCTTTTATGAGTCATTTGTTAAATTTTCATACATACAGATATATAGAAAGAAAGTGTTCAATTAAATATGTCTGCTTCTGGGCAAACAGGCAGATCCTCAAAATCACTGGAAACAGGATCAAAAGGAATTGACAAATGCCCAAAAGAGGTCTGAACGTTTCGAGACTAAATTTTTTTTTGGAAAAGTCACTTTCAGTTCCCGTGATGTTCAGCTTTGCTTGCTTGTCCCTCACTTGATGCTCCCTCATGCTGAAATGTGAATAGATAAGAGACATTGACCTGTTCTACTACTATATTGCTTTATGTATTGCTCTGTAGTAGGTAACTATTTGAAAAATGGCTTTTCCTTTGTATGGTATAGTTTTTCTAGACTTGTCCCTTCAACAGATGGGCTTATCTGTCTTTGGCTTTCCTAACTGCTGTAACATTTCCAGGGAAGTGACTCACATACGTATTTGTCTAGTGTTTCTGTAAATTCCTGGCTACTTGGTAAAAATACAGGGATTCTAAAATTCTTACATAAATTTGCTTTATGGAAGAGAAAACTTGTAAGTAATAATTTGGGAAAAAAGCAATAATAATAAAAATATTAATGATTTGGAACTCTGTTTACAAAAATAGGTCCTTAATAGAAGATACCTGTTTTATTTAACCATCTCTTACTGTCACTGTTCTACCTGTTGATAGTAGCCCATTGGTATCTTTCTAGGGTGCCCAAGGAGAGCGTGGTCCAGCAGGTTCTTCTGGTCCTAAAGGAGGTCAGGGAGATCCTGGGCGTCCTGGTGAACCTGGCCTCCCGGGTGCAAGGGTAAGGAACTAATAGCAGTACACTATAAACCATGGCGTTTTTTTTTTTTCAAAAGGCAACAATGAAATTTGCAGAATTCAGAAGCTGTTATACAAAGACAGACTTGTTTCAGTGGAGCTACTTAAAGGGTAAAGGCCACAATACTTGTCTTTTTTCCTGCTGGTGTTGGGAAACACAACTTCCATTTGTCTCCAAAAAAGGAGAAATAGCCCTGATTGAGACCAGCTAATGCAACTGGAGGAAGTGTGCTTGGGAAGCACATAGTTGCCACATAATATGAATTGAAGACCAACCTTCATTAAATTGGTGATTGATAACTTACGTAGCTGAGTGGTGCATGTCATCTAGAAATTTTTTCAGGAAAAATATTTGAGGAGAATTTGAAATACCACAAAAGGAGAGAAAGCGAGCAGCAAGTATGAGATGTGATATAGATCACTGGGTAATGTTGGCAGAAATAAAGATGAGCCTCTGAGAAGCTCAAGAGGTGTAAAAGCAGGAAAAGGGAGAACAGGGAAAGGGAAGATCAAAAGTAGTGGGAGATGAAGCTATAAAGTGAAGACAAAGATGAAGACCTTTGATACAGAGAAGTTTGTACTATGGTAGTAACTGAGTGTATTTTTTGGATTTATTTATATTTCTCTATTGTTCTAGAATTATATGAACAACCTTAACACAGATATTCCCGCTTTTAGGGTTTGACAGGAAATCCAGGTGTTCAAGGCCCTGAAGGAAAACTTGGCCCCTTGGTAAGTGACACAAAAATTAGTCCTTTCAGTTAACGGCACAGTAATTCAAAGGTCCCAACATATTGAAATTACTTTTATTAATCTGAGTTTTCCTGGTTTCTGAAGGTTCATGTTCTCTTTTATGTTAGATTACCTCACTTTAGATTCCCAACTCCAAAACTAGTGCAGATACTATTCCTTTAGTTTTGTCTCTGTAGCAGTGTCTGTTGTTTAGCAGCTGCTGCAATATTTTTAAACCATTTTGAACTAAATATCTTTTCTAACTGTCTCTTTAAGGAAACAATGAAGTATTTGTACATAATGGCTCAGTGATAATAATTGCATAGTATTTGGTTAAATCCAGCAGTATGGCTAAAGCTATGTCTACTTTAAAGACATTTTGACCGATAACTGTAGTACTAAACCAGATGAATGTTATTTTTTTATATATACAAACGTTTTCCAGGGGTAAATAGGTTCATATGAATAAATATATTTGTAAGTTAGTGTGGAAAATGCTTTATCTCTGTAGGGTGCTCCTGGAGAAGATGGACGTCCAGGTCCAGCAGGTTCAATCGGAATCAGAGGTCAGCCAGGCAGCATGGGCCTTCCTGGGCCAAAGGGTAGCAGTGTGAGTATGGCACCTGGTACCCAAAATCTGTTTAATGTTAAGCATTTGCATATATTTTAATGGATGAAAACAGTATCTAAAAATAGTCATTTTTATTTCTGCAAATTAGGGTGATCCTGGAAAACCCGGAGAAGCAGGCAATGCGGGTGTCCCAGGACAGAGAGTGAGTGTGACTCTCATTTGCAGTGATTACAAGAAATGATGCTTTTCTCTTGTATATGTTCACTATACAAGACTTCTTCTGATGTCATTTTAATTTAGGGAGCCCCTGGTAAAGATGGTGAAGTTGGTCCTTCCGGTCCTGTTGGCCCACCAGTAAGTCAACTTTTAACACTCTGCCTGCCGATTGCTCCATCCATTTATTACGCTTTCTGCTTCTATTTTTAATCTTCATGCCAGTTGTTGATTCCAAACAAAAAATCCCAAGAACATTTAAAGAAAAAAATTTTCCTAGAAAAATGGGAAGCTTCATGTTTAAAAGTATGTATGTTAGTAGCCTAATTCCTTTTACTGACCGTTCCAAAAAATAGTGCAAGGAGCAAAATTTTCTCATAGTTCATTTTCCTAGCTTTCTTGACTCAATGGAATTGAGTGTTTTCCTGTCGGCACCGAATTTTTTTGGGGAGGATCTTAAAGAAATAAGATAAATCTTATTACATCTTTTAGATAGGGTATATCTTGGTCTGGGGTAAGTAAAAATGTATAATAAACAAATACTTAATCAAAAATACACATATTCAGAGAGAAGAAATTGTGGAGCCTGCCTATATTCCTCTACTGTATACTTATTACTTTCTTTTGTGTAGGGTCTGGCAGGAGAAAGAGGAGAACAAGGCCCTCCAGGTCCTACAGGGTTTCAGGTATGTGCATTCATTTTTTTTTTAAAGAAAAAAATAAACAGCTATGTCTTTATCAACTTAAATTGGAGGAATTCCATCAAGCGATGTATAACAAAATACAACTTCAGAACTAAGGCAGTGATGTTCAGAATAATTAGTCATACTTAGCTCTCACATCAGCTGTGCACGAAACTGAACTGGCAGAGACTTCAATACCAGCTCTGTATCCCTTGAGAAAACCTTTTTGTTTTTCAGTTTTAATTTGGAGATTTTCCAAAGATGTTCCAAATATGGAGCAAAAGAATTGTTTTGATAATGAACTATTAATTAAGTCAATCTCTATTTATAGAGAACTTTATTTTTAGGGCTGATATGCATATGTCCTACAAATGTTAAAGAAGGACTGTCATCTCATTTAGAGAGGGGGAAACACTTTGGCGCAGTATTCCTGTAACTATCTGACTTTGGGGATCTCTGAGGGCACACTCTTGTACTGAGTATAATACTACATTCATATTCTTGGTATCTTAGTTAAATCTGGATTTGCATAATTTTCTATCATGTTAGTGACCATTTTATTTACTTTTTTACAGGGCTTGCCTGGGCCACCAGGTCCTCCAGGTGAGGGAGGAAAGCCAGGTGATCAGGTAATTTCAGTGTAATTTAACAAGAATTCACTTTATAAAGTAGTTTTACCTTTTCTTCTCTTTGTGATTTAATTTCCAACTATGTTTCAAAATAGTCTGCCAGCTGTCTGAGAACTGCTTTTGGATAAAATAATTACTAGAATCTGACCATCTTCTTGGACTGTGTTGGATTATCTCGTCCTGTCATAGTCAGATAATATTCAGAACTAGCCGTCTACATTCACAGTACTTTGGAAATGAAAATGTTTATCTCTAATTTCCATAACTATAAGGCTATGAATAATGCTTTCATTCTAATGGTGAGTTGTGTTCTCCTTAGGGTGTGCCTGGAGATCCTGGAGCTGTTGGTCCGTTGGGCCCTAGGGTAGGTATTTTCTTTCAGAGTTTAAACATTCATAACAGTTCTTTGAGGTTGAAAGTTGATACATAATATGGACTTTAACAGCTAAAGTGAATATTTGGCTTTTTTCCCCACCAGCAAAATCGTTGTAAACATGGATATGTTTTAAGATGGTTTCTGTAAACCCTACCATCTTTAATGGTTTTGTAGCTTGTCAAGTGATGTTGAGTACTAGCTGCTAAATGGTTTGGTTTCCAACTGAGAAATGACAGGTTTTAGTTTGCTAAGCAACATGCTATTTCCCCTACCTTTAACAATAAATGCATAAAGCTGTTTTTTTATTTGATCAGTTCTCCTAGAATTTGTTCATAGACTCTTTGTTCAAATAGCAGTGCTGCACTTATGGTATATTTAGGATTTTGTCTGTCAGAACTGTACCCTGATTTCTAAATAAGTAATAATTTTTCCATTTTGTAGGGAGAACGTGGCAATCCAGGGGAAAGAGGAGAACCAGGTGCATCAGGACTCCAGGGTGAAAAGGGTATGGCTGGAGGTCATGGTCCTGATGGTCCAAAGGTAAGCTGAATGGAAATTTGTGTTGCTGCAGTGATGTAGTGTATAATTCTGCTCATATGTATGAACATAAAAGAGAGGTCTTTTCACGAAAGGTATCTTGTTTACATAAGGGTTCTAGGAGGACATACAAATTATTCCAGTATAACAGTATTAGTAACTTGCAAGATACTTAAATGTTGAGAAATCACATTTTGTAATAATTTATATAGGTCTGAAGTTTAAAATGGTTTTTGTGTTTCTCAGTAGAACTGGGCAAAGCCATTTCTGAACTGCAGAAAACCTTCTAGCAATGTTTTAAGAGCCATGTCAATTTACACAAAGACATTTGGTAGGGCTGAGCATTTAAAAGAAAATGCTGAAGACTGCATGCCTGCCTTTCACCTGAAATGGATTTCATTAGGCCTTGGAAGGTCACCCCAAGCAGGGAGTGCCTCTAGTAATGTGGGACCTGTAATAGACATGAGCTGTGAGAAGGAAAGCATAAATAAAGCATCTCTGCCTCTGGCAACTTCTACCTGTCGCTACTTTGAGTAATAAACCCATGTGGCATCACGGTCAAGGTAGAAAGATGCTCAAGCTGCTTTTTTTGCCCTTCCCATCCCCAATATGCACTGAATAAATACTAATGTATTTGGAAAGACTACAATATTACAACTGAACTTCCTGAGTAACACAATGGGAAAAGAAAAGTATTTGGACATGAATAAAGTCCAAATTTAAGAGAAAATTGTTACTTAAAACTGTACCCCAGAGACTTCAACACGGGCACAGTGTGTTCTGCAGCCTAGAGGCAAAGATAATTCTCAGATGAATAGACAGCAACTTGTTCTTTATTCGCTTCAGGGAAGCCCGGGACCTAGTGGGACGCCTGGTGATCCAGGCCCACCAGGTCTTCAAGGTATGCCTGGAGAAAGAGGGATTGCTGGAACGCCTGGCCCCAAGGGTGATAGAGTAAGTCTGTGTATTTCTGTTGTCCTGAGTAGAATCACCTGTCTCTTAATACTGCTGTCATTCCAGGGTATGAACTACTCGGCAAAAAGTGTCATAACTGAGACTTTTTGGGTATCTTCCATAGGGCGGCATAGGTGAGAAAGGTGCTGAAGGTACAGCTGGCAATGACGGGGCAAGAGTAAGTAAATCTATCACTCTTTTTAGACCTACTTTTCACACACCAGATTGTTTATTGTGCTAGGGGCACTCAGCTCATTGGGTTAAATACTACTCAACATGGCGATATCATGGGTTGATAGTCATTCTCATTACCCCTGCCCTCCAAATTTTCAGGTTTTTTCAAGATTGCTGTGCACAATGTTTTGGGATGTCTGTGTTCCAAGCCCCTGTTTTGTGTTATCAATACTGGGAGTTAAGGTGTCAATGGAAAGGATTCCTAGAAATAGCGTGTTGATTTGTGATTCAGCTAAGCTGACTATAGTAGAAACATGGAAAAAGGGACAGGCAGAGATCAATAGCCGAAAAGCGGACCTTCCAGCTCTGACCATTGGACTAAGGCAGATGCCTCCTTATTGTTTGGATTGAGTTGCCCACAGTCTGTCCTGAGTTTCACAGGTGAAAATTCCTGTAAATGTACTAAGCCCCACATGGGCATTAAGTCGCTGACACTTCTGGAAAGCTTTGAACCTCCTGTGCATAAATAACTTGGCTAGTCTGCTCAAGACATGTTCAAGACATGTTGCACACACTCTTCTGCATAGACCAACTGTCCAATAATCCCAAATACACTGGTTTTGCTGTGTATGCACTAATCATATTTTCTTCCAAGAAGTTATTGGAGTGACTTTTTACATGAATTACATGTATTTGAGATTCTTGGGTTTTGCAAACCAGTTGGAGTACTAGCTGCTAGGCATTTGGAAATCTGACTTACATTCAAAAGATGAGGGTCCTGCCTGGACTAAATTTACAGTTCAAGAGGAAAAGTGTTTTGGAGAAACCCTAGAAAATGGAAGCACTAATTTAAAATTATCAGCTGTGAGCCTGAATTAGTTATGTAAGTCAGATATTATCTAAAGATACAGAATAGTTGTTAGTCATTGTAAGGCACGTTTATAGCTTACAGTAGCTAATGAACAGGTAAAGTAATGGTGAGTTGAATGTACATCCCTGTTCTAAAGCCTAGGTATGTGCAGATATCTCTGCTACCTACCACTAGAGCATTGATGATGATGCAGTATCCTTTGTTAATGCCTTATTTTTTTGTATTTGTCTACAGTTTGAACTAAGTTCCAGAGCAATTATTTTTTTTTTTGTAGGAGGGAGAATTGTGTTCAAGGCAAACCTAGAGCAGGTTTATTGTAGTCTGGCTCTAATGAAAGGGAGTTGTAATTGGGATATCTAAATATTCAAGAAGGTAATATAGTTAGTGCTGTGGGATCATTACACAGAGTTGATAGGTTTGGATGGAGAATTTGCAACCTATTTGCCTAACTCTGCTCCGTGAAAAGAAAAACGGCAGTTTTGGGGAGTTTCTGAGTCATAAATATATCTTCAAAAGTAATGATGAACACTTTAAAATTAATTTAAACAGTTAAATACTGACATAAAAGAAAGACAGCTTCTGTGCAAATGGGGGAAAAGGACTTAATTTCCTCCCGAGAGCATAAAATAAAGCCAGGGCTGCTTCCCCCCCCCAGTCATTGGCCTTACTCATAAACACTGCATAAAGGAGAAGATAAAGTTAGTGAAGAAAGAGAGACTGAAAGAAAGCAGGTCTTTTGAGATGTGGGATTTTGGTCACTGGGAGAGGGAATGCAAGTCAATTTTAGATAAAGAAGACCCAACAAGTTTTCATAGATAAAGGAGAAGAATTTAAAGGAATGAAAAAGCTTGTAGAAATAGTAACATATGAGAAGTTTTAAACTAACTGTTTTGAAGCATCACTTCTCTAACTTCCTTTCCTCTTAATTTGTTCAAAAGGGTCTCCCTGGTCCAATAGGCCCAATGGGTCCAGCAGGTCCCACTGGAGAAAAGGTAAACAGATTTTTATTCCATTCAGTACTGAAGTTTCTTAATATTATCAGACTTTATTGGAGTTTTTGCTACTTGTCAAATAAGTTACTTGGGAAATAATAACCTTCAATTTCATTTTAAGGGTGAACCAGGTCCTCGAGGTCTAGTTGGTCCTCCTGGCTCCCGTGGAAACCCTGTGAGTAAACATGCTTCATTTTTACCTGGCATAGGTCAACAATATCTAACATTGATCCAAACTCCGGGCATTTGTCTCATTTGCTGATAGATTTGCCTCTTTTTTTTTCCCCCTTCTTTTGTAGCCAAAATCTGTACTTCTCTCTTGATGCTATGTACTTGCAAAACTATTAGCAGATTTGTTCCTCTGTCCTGTACTTGTTTTAGGGCAAACTTTAAACAGATTTACCCTCATTTACCTCACTCCTGAAAGTATGCCACCACTTTTAATTGTTTAAATGTTTCTAAAAGCATGCCCATACCAGATACTACTGTACACATACAAATACTTAGATGGACAAAGTGCAGAGGTATGCCTTAGTTTATCTAGTTACATTAACTCTTGTCATCTTCCATCGATTTGTGATTTTAAGCATTTTAAGAGTTGACTTTGATTCGGGAATTAGAGGCTCAGCCCTTCTAGATCCTTCATACTGCTTAGAATAGGTTGTGTCTCTGTCATAAATCAGAACAGTCTTATTTCCAGTTTAAATTGGAACAGCTTCCACCTCTCTTTGGAGTGCTGGAGTTTGGCAGCCTTCAGGTCCTTCTTTTCCAAACAAATGTTATGTGGAAAGCTCAGTTGAAGCAGCTCCTAGCCCGTTCAGACCTTGTAGAGCAATACATCTTTGAACTACTGTTTTTCTCCCGGTCTGATTGGAGTGGTAGGTTGCATAAAGTGTGTGCTCTTTGGCTAATCGTGCTATCCCTGGAAGTGGTTGTGAGCAGAATTTCTCCTACTGCTGTTTTAGTGGTTGCTTATGCCTTCTCTCAATTCTGAAAGTTGAAATACAGTGTTGAACACATGGCAGATCTTAACATCATAGTTAACATCATTGATTTTATGATTAAAAGATCATTTGATTCTGATTAATAGGGCAAATGTATAATCACACGACAGTAAATAAGTTAATATCCTGTTTTGTATATTTAACTGTAAATTATACTGTATATAGAAAGACAATTGTTAAATATAATTATTCTAACTTTTTTTGACCAGGGTTCCCGAGGAGAAAATGGCCCAACTGGCGCTGTTGGTTTTGCTGGTCCTCCGGTATGTGTTTTGTAACACTAATGAGTTTCCTTTAGTCATACTTTGACATACTTGGTTTCCTTCATTATGAATAATACTGCAGTGTTCTGGAACACGAGTCACATTTTTGTTACAAAAAGATCTGTTTCTTTTTCCCATCAGTATATAAAGTAAAGAAAAGGGCCAATAAATACCCTGGACAGTTGAAAAGTGGTTTTGTTGATAAGATTATGTAATTGTTCATCAGATTTCATATTTTCATGAATAGGCTATGTTGCTCCTTTGAGATTAAAATGAGGCAAGTTATAAAGTGTCATCTACTGAAGGTAGCAAAGATATACGCCATGAGCAGTGAAGGCTGGAATGAGTTGATGGACCAAATGAAACATTTGGGAGTTTTCCAGTGAATACCCTAAAATTTGCCACAGCCTAAATATTCTGTTTCAGACCTTGCACAAAGAGTCAGGCACCTGCTTCCCTTTCCCTGGGAAAAAAAAAAGACCAGAAAAGACAATGTTTGTTCAGTCCCTTTTGCTTTTAGCTATGTAATAGCTGCTCAGGAAAATAGGAAATCTAAAGAAATGAAAAATGTGAGCTAGATAAGAAAATTATTTTAAATGGAAATACTCACTTCACAGACTGTTCAGGAAATATCTGTGATTTTCTAAAGACTGTGCTGAACTGTTACATTTCTATTGAACTGACTCATTAAGCAAATGCAGTGTTTTCTGGGCTGATTTATTCTTCTGTTATTTTTTGCCTTCTAGAAATTCCCTACAAAATGACTATTCGCCTGGGAAGATTTGGTATTCTCTGACTTGATGTCTCTCCTAAACATTATTTCTTATAGGGCCCTGACGGTCAACCAGGTGTGAAAGGGGAACCTGGAGAACCTGGACAGAAAGGAGATGCTGGGTCTCCAGGACCACAGGGTCTTGCTGGGTCCCCTGGTCCACCGGTAGGTATAAATAACATAATCAGAGAACCAGTGGCATAGGCTGATCGTGCTTATTTAAAATGTTCTGGGTGTTCACTATCACCCCTCTCTTTCTCCTTTCCTCTTAGGGTCCTCCAGGTGTTCCTGGTCTGAAAGGTGGTAGAGGAACTCAGGGTCCACCTGTAAGTAGATTTTTTGTGACCTGACTGCAGATAATCTAATACTGAAATTTTATGTAATGTGTGTGTCACTCCTCATCTCAGTCTGTAATTATAACATTTGCTCACTAATTCGGCTGAGAACATTTGAGGTAAGCAGTGCTGTATTTCTTTCAATAAAGTTGACGTTAAAATGTTTTTAGGGTGCTACTGGATTCCCAGGATCTGCTGGAAGAGTTGGGCCTCCAGGACCTACTGTAAGTCAATTGTCATATTCCTAATAAGTATGTTTTATAAACTGGTCGTTGAAAACCTGAAGACTAAATAAAACAGGAAAGGTGAAGGAGTGTTTATGGCCTGATGCTAAAGAGTACGGCTTGTCGACACTGACTTCTGTTGATTGCATGCTTACATCCGACTTCATTAAATAAAACTCCTTAGCCTTGGTCTTGATCCAGTGTCAGTATGTCCAAATTAGTGCAAGACTTTTCACTGGGTTAAGTAGACTTTGAGCTGTTCAAGCTGCTCTAATGACTTAAATGCTTACAGGAACAAACCAGCAACCTATATCTTCCTGTACTTTTTACTTTTTTTGTCCCTTCAGTGGTAACTGAAGTTAGGAGAGTTTTTCGAAAAGGAACAGACCTCTGACGGGCTATCTCATCAGTGGGGTTACTCATAAGATCCATTAAAATAAATAAAAAAAAACCCAAATCAACCAAAACCACAAAATCTCTTATGTCTAAACATTATTTTCAGAAACACTAAAAAAAAAAAATCCCCAAAACATAGCTGTAGATCAACAAGTGAGGATTCAAGTCCACACAGAGGTCTATGTCACTCTCCTCATATGCCTTTTAATGTTTTGATGACAAAAGAAATTTGCAGTTGTGAGTTTATCAAAAGGTGAGGTTTGTGGAAGACGTAATATACATGTGAAATGAACAAAGGTCCGTTAGAAATCTAACTTGTACCACGTGAATGAAAAGTTTGAATATGAACTTCAGCTTGATGATATTGGAAAGCATGGGCAAGGGTGAATTTTCTAGAAGTAGTTGTACACATGAGGTAAAAGAAAAGAAAAAAAGAGAGAAGCAAGAAAAAAAGGGTCTTTTAAAGGAGGAGGTTTGGAATTGCAAATTGGGGGGGTGGAGGGGTGGAGTTCAGACATAATTTGTTGAGGTGTTTATTTCATCTCATTTATTTGATCATAAATGAGATGATAATAGCTCTTAGCTCATTCACACTTTGGGCCTTCCTTAGAGTATGCATATTTATAGTTAATCAAAACAGAGTCCTTAGAATTGAATTGTCCTTGTCAGAAGAGAGTCCAATGTAACGAGGTGTTTTCATCTTAGGGAGCTCCAGGGCCTGCTGGGCCTATTGGTGAGCCAGGAAAAGAAGGTCCCCCAGGTCTTCGTGGTGATCCCGGTTCTCATGGCCGTGTGGGAGATCGAGGGCCAGCTGGGCCTCCTGGTGGTCCTGGAGACAAGGGAGATGCAGGGGAAGATGGGCAGCCGGTACGTCCTGGTTGATGCTACTGCTTCTCCTTAGGCTTGGTCTCATTGTTATTAATACTTACTGCTACTGAAATGATAGTAACATTGTTTTATCTTTTGTGGATTTCAGGGCCCGGATGGCCCTCCTGGTCCAGCAGGAACTACTGGTCAAAGAGGCATTGTTGGTATGCCAGGACAGCGAGGGGAAAGAGGCATGCCAGGGCTGCCAGGTCCTGCAGTAAGTAATGACCGAGTCAATACACCACCAGCTTGGGCATTCTCATCGTCTTAGTGGGATCCTGAGCATAGTGCCCCATAGCACGAGGAGAAAGTTGGAAAACTCCGTTTGTAGGAGGGAATATAGAGAGAATAGTAATAAAATAAATCTTGTGCCGATGCATGAGGTGGGAGATTTTGTTTCTGCCATAATGGAAGGTCTGAGCCTGAATTAAGATTAAGCAGGTAACGGCATTAAGACTTTTGGCTAAAATGTTCCTATTTGACTTAAAACTAGATCCTTGAAAAAAAACAACCCCAGAGTCTTCATTTAGGTGCCCAAAGGTCATATATCAAGGGGAGTGTGTGCTTAAGAGAGTTACTACTAGATAGACTAGCTTCAAGTGCAGCTTCTAGTCAATAAAAGCCTAACACAATTAAAGTACTTAAAAATACACAGTATATTAAGTATATATTCAAAATCCTTAAGAACATTTTTCTTAATTATCAGTTTTTTGAAGTTACAAATGCTAATGGTACTTCAGGCTGGATTAATGAGTAGTGTTTTGCAGGCAGCAGGTTTTTTGTGCTTTCTTTGTTTTGTGATTAAAATTTTGATATGATATTTCTCATCTTTTTTAGGGTACACCAGGAAAACAAGGTCCCACAGGGCCACCTGGTGATAAAGGTCCCCCAGGACCTATTGGCCAGTCAGGTGCCACTGGACCTGTAGGTGAAGCTGGTCCAGAAGTAAGTATTAGAGCCTCATAACATGTGAAAAAAGACAATCTAGTGATTATTCTCTTCGACTTGAAGTTGGAGAACAATGTTCTAGTTCTTCTTATAGAAATACAAGATTACAGAGATAACCAATAGCCTCATTTTTATTCCATAACTCTAGGGACCTGCTGGTAATGACGGTACTCCTGGACGAGATGGAGCTGTTGGAGAACGTGTAAGAATATATGTTTTCTTAAGTCACTTCTGGAAATCTCCATTTTATTATTGACTTACTATAGATTTTCTCTTCATTCAGTTAACTTGAATGGAGAACTTGTTCTGAAAGTGTTTCACAGCTTTGAATAAGTAGTACCTCTCAAAACTGAGGAAACCTGGCTAAGATGCTAAGAACACCTGCCTCCACAAACTCAGACTTGAGTTCTTACAGAAGGAATATCTTTGTAGATTGTAATTGCTAGAAAATAAATTAGCAATGCTAGAGTCCTGTTGTTTTGGTCTAGTCCAGTCCTCTTTAGATAAATAATGTTGAAATTATGTTTTGCAGGGTGATCGTGGTGAACCTGGCCCTGCAGGCTTACCGGGATCCCCAGGGAGTCCAGGAACTCCAGGTCCTGTTGGTCCTCCAGGAGATGCAGGTCAAAGAGGTGAAACTGTAAGTGAGACTTTTTTAATACTTTATTTATCAAAAAACTATTGCATATGCTTTTGTGCATTGCTTCACATATCTTCTGTATGCAATCTTTGTAGGGTTCTCGAGGTCCAGTGGGTCCCCCAGGTCGTGCAGGAAAAAGAGGTTTGCCTGTAAGTTCTCCATGGTCACTGTGGTTTTACCTGAGATACTTTTAACAGAAAAACGTAAGAGAAACTGAGCTCAAATTAGAATGCTAAACAGGGCTTCGACTTCTAATGTTCTGACTGCAGGTGGATGCAGGTAGTCTTCTGAGCTGCAAAGCTGCAGAAATCTGTTTGGATACAGTAGTATTTCTACACTTTAAAAATACTTTGCAGAGAAGTAACAAATGCTTTGGAAGACTCTATTTGGAGTGTGTTACTGTCCATTTGATGGTAGAATCTAGGTTAGCAAATGGCTGGAGTCTGTTTGACAATTCAAATAAGGAGTAAAGAAACAAATGCTGAACAAAAAGGCACATTTTTAGATAAAAATGGCAGAAATATAACAAAATCACCTGTTCCCATGAAACTGCCTTAATTCAACTTAGGAGATTCTGACTTCAGTCCAAATGGAAAAACAAACAGAACCCATCTTTTTGGGTTACATAACTCTTTTACAATCCAAGCTTGGAGCAAAAAATTAATTTCAAACTTGGGAAATTCAAAAGAATGTTGTCCTGTCCCTAAGCAGATGTCATATGAGAGACAGGAGAAGTTTATTGAGTAGTTAGTGATAATGATGCCATTGATAAACTATTTGGAATCTGGCATTGAGAAATTTAGCATGCAATTTGGGCTGAGAAATACAGAATTGAAAGCAGAAGCCGTATTTTCCAATGATTCTTGAATTAGTATGAAAAGTTTGAAACTATCAGAAAGACCAAGAACGAAATTGTGATGGCAATAGAACCAAGTTGTTTTTACTAGGGAGCCTGAACGTTGTTGTCTGTAGTTAGGGAGTGTAACTTCAGTTGGACTTCAATCATAGTGAAGGTGAAAGGAGCTATGAGAAGTAACAATGCAACATGGAGGATTTCATACTGTAAATGTGTTTTATCTTTATGAGTCTTTGAGAGATCCACAATATTTGTCTCATCTATGAAAATAATTTGCCGTATCCAGTAAGGCAAAGAAGTTTATCAGTCTTAAAAATTCTGTTATGTAAATTAGAGAGTATCATTATTACAGTGGTTTTTGGTCTGCATTATGAAGCTAAATAGACTAAATTTAACCACAACTATAATTAAGCACAACACGGTTTTCTGTAAGTATTTACTTATTCTTTGGTAAGAAATTAAGATTCTTGGAGCTGCACCAGCATCGTCTTTTTAGCTTTAGAAGTGAGGGAGGTCTAAATGCATTATCTAAAAGAGGGTTTTTGAGGTTGGTTTTTTTTTATCTAGTCCAGAATTTTGCATTTCATTGTTGATGTTTACAGGGTCCTCAAGGACCTCGTGGTGACAAAGGTGACAATGGAGATCGAGGCGATAGGGGCCAGAAAGGACACAGGGGTTTCACAGGGCTTCAAGGTCTTCCTGGTCCTCCTGTAAGTTGTTCTGTTTTTCCTATAATTTTATTTCCTTGATAGTTAAATAATATATCAGGAACATAGTTATTTAAAATGGAAAAAAAAAGCAAACATGAGTTACTTTTTTCCCACAAGGTGTTTGTGAGCGGCCTGGCTGTCTGTACTTGCTGATATTTTAAGTGCAATTTTACAATACTATTGCATGATGAGGTAAACCTGTACTTTGCAAGATGCGTGTTTTCCTACTCTTGTTCCATTTGTGCCAATCCTGCAGTGACTGATCACTGACAGTCTATGACCTGTCAGCAAAAGATGATAAAAAGAAGTTGATAGTTTCAGATAAGCATGTTAGAGTGTGAAGTCTTTTTGCTAGTGTTTGAACTCTTTACAGTCAGTGAATCAAATGCAAAATCCCATGAGGACTGTGACAGTATCTGTTGCTAACATTTGCAAGAATTTCATGATTTCAGTGGCAATTGAATGGAAATACCATGGAAAACTTAATTTTTTTACATTTGTTCACGGATCCCTTGCAAGAGCTGAAAGTTTCAACATGCAGGAAAAGTCAACAAAAAATCCCCAACACTCAAAACATCTTTCCACTTCATAATAGCACTGTCAGTTATTCTTTTGTAAGCCAATCTGATTCTAAATTTCATGAAAGTAAGGCTTTTCTGCAGAAACAACTTTATATATAGCCAAGCACCAGTAAACTCTACTAATCTAAATTGTGACTACAGTTACTCTGTGACAAAAGAGAATAATAGAATGAAAAGGAATTGGAAGAGGGAAAGGTACTACCCATTGTTAATGTATATTATAATGCTATTCATACAGAATTGCGTATATCGCACACTAATTCTTTAAAACTAAAGGAGTATCCTTTAAATGTCACAGTGATACAGTAATTTCTTCTGTTTAGGGTCCTATTGGTGAACAGGGCAGTCCTGGCATTCCAGGTCCATTTGGTCCTCGGGTGAGTATAATGTTTCAGGTTTCAGTTTTTTCTCGCTTGTTTTTTTCCACAATCAGAGTTCTATTTCTGCTTCACTTTTATTTCACAGGCTTTTATTGACTTCAGTATCATGTGGTGATTACTCTACTACCTTTTGCTGAGTCACATTACCTTGTTTAATATTGTAAAGCTTTGACGCAGTTCATAGCTAGATAAAAAGGTCGATTCAGAATAACTACAGGGCTATAGTTTCTTTTTACAGACACTTTTGGTGCACTTGATCAAAGCCGTGTATGTGGCAGCTCTGCTAATTGCTACTCTGCCTTTCATACCCCCATGTATGTCATTCACCCAAAAATAAAGGAGAAATACGACTCCCTTGCATGTTCCCAAGTAACAGTATATCTCTGAGTCTGTATACATGTGGGTATACAGCAGCTACCTCAGTCTGCATAGCACCTGGAATTGAACACGCTTAAATGGTTTAGGAAAACATATACAGGTGATCCAAGGTATATTGGCTGAGGTGATTCACTTCAGAACAGCAGCATTGAAACTGCCTTCTTGCTTTTAGAGAAGAAAAAGGGTGATTTTTAAAAGTTTGGTAATAGACACAAATAGTTGGATTGCTTCCTGAAAAGATATCACTTGTAAAGGGCTAGTTGGTATACCTTTGTTATTAAATGCTAAAATGCATTCCTTTCCTCTCTCATATTTTTTAGGGTCCTCCAGGTCCAGTTGGTCCTTCCGGCAAAGATGGAAGTCCCGGTCCACTTGGGCCGATTGGGCCTCCCGGTGTTAGAGGGAGTGTAGGAGAAGCTGGACCTGAGGTAAGTTGATGGGAATATGGAAGGAAAAGGTTACTTTCAAATAATGAGATTTTTTTACAGTGCATTGCATCACTTTCTCAAACATCCATGAGCTCAAGACAAATGGTAAGATTTCATACAGTTTCTCCAACAAATTGCCAGCGTAACTGTGTATTGAAAGGGCTCATTTCTTACTCATTTTCATCTTCTGGACCTGTGATGATCCCAGTCTCATCCACCTATGCTCTCCTTAGGCCAACCTGGGGCTACTTCTACAGTTAGCTCACTGGATCCTGCTGGATCTGCAGTTCAACATGGCTGTTTGGCAAATTGGGTCCTAAAACCTCAGGCCTAAGCATAGGTCAGTTGGGGTATCTGGAACCAGCAGTAGTTCAAAGTCAGTAGTCCCACAAAGGCGGCACTGAATTAGAACAGCCATGTGACTCATTGCCAACTGCATACTCCGTCATGCCTTGTGTTAAGGAAATGCTACAGCCCAAACTCTAACACTCAGCTCGGCTGACCTTCAGCCTGATCTGAGGTTTACAGACATCATCCGTGAGCTGATTTGCAACTAATGAAAAATAGTTTGACCGTTTTGGAAAAAAATCCTACACCTTTGCTAAACACCCCAGGCATATTCCACGTTTACCAGTTCGCAATAGCATAAGTCATAAAATGTAAGTTATGCTATCTCAGGGAAAGTAAGTTAGAAAATTAGAGGAATTTGAGAAAAGGGTGATCTGGATGATCACATGAAGAATTAAAAGATTGGTATTGCTTATTTTGGGGAAGAGCAGTGGAAAAGGTAAAATAAAATAATGAGCAAGACAGAGAAGGCAGTTTCTGCTATTTTTCTATTTCATAAGACATAGTGTTTCCTGTGTTTATTGTGTGCTAATACTCACCCTGCTTCGTTTGAATTTCTGCCAATTACTGGTATCTCCACTTCAGCCGAGGCACCAAGACTTGAATGAAGAATCTATGGTAGAGCATAAGAACATAATATGTATCCAGATACTTCATTTGTGTAATGAGACAGTACAAGAAATATCACATACCAATGTTTTTAGTTTTGCTTTCCATCGTGGCTTGCATGCAACTATAAATTGGAACCAGAAGGCAAGAAATAAAAGTTAAGATTTCATTTGTCAGAAGCAGAGTGTATTATTTTGGGTGTGTGCTCTGTAGTAAGCATTTGGAGCATGACTTATGAATTCTGAAGTAATTACTCTCAAAAGAAATGCCACGTCCTGATACACCAACTGATGCACCAGAGCATCAAACTTCAAATGAAGGTATGATACAGATTTTCTGCTGCCAAAGAGGAGCTGGAAGAGTTTGCTGGTGGAGATATGTTTGTTAACAGATATCTTTGGTGACAAGACTCAGTTACCTCTCCAAGTGTCACAATTCAGGTTGACAGAAGGACCTCGCAACCCATCATTTGGGAAAATTTACTTAGTCAGGAAAACACCTGCTCTGCCAAGTAAGGATGATGTAGATTCTGTCTCCCATAACTGTGGCCAGAAAGCTGAGCACTGTGCAGGATAAATGTAAAGATATTTCTACTGCCAGATTTTCCATCCAGGCTTTACTAATTGAAAATGTGCCTGAGGTGACTCAGGGGAAGCAGGAATTTTAGATTGCTCTAAAAATCACTTACAGCTGTTGTGAATTTTAAGAAATAAAGTTATTAGGCAGGGATTTGAACAAGGACGGACAGATGGCTTAAAAAAAATGGAATGAGGAGGCCATTCCTTGGTGACTTTTTCTAGCTGTTAAGTCTGAAATCAGGAGTAAGAAAAAGTTGAGCAAGGTATTAAGACAGGCAGAGAGGGAATGAAGCAGAGAGAATACCTCGCATGCGGTTCTAATCTCTTACCCTTGTTCCTGGAAATGTGAATGGTTTATCTATATCTGAATATTCCTGTCGCGAATGAGTGGTTTTAAGGTTGCTCAAAGAATCACCATCAAAGGTATTAGCAGAAACAGTTTTAATATGAATTGATAGAAAGGAGACCTAACAAAGTTTGATGGCAAGGTTCACTATTTACTACATGAAAGAAAGGATACAGAGGAAAAGGGAAAAAAAAGTTTAAAATTGAGCTAGAGTGGTTTACACAGAGACCAGGGGTAAGAGAGGGAAGGGGTAAGGGAGATCCTCCCATTGTACATGTCGGTAGTTAGCAGTAGGATTTAGCAGCACTTTTCATTTAACAGGACTTAATCACTAACTAATTTAACATCTATGAAGCACTATGATCCAGCAATGACTTAAATTGTTATAGGGTATTTGAATTGATTCACACGTGCATATACACAAACACTAAGAGAGAGCTATATACATATAGAGATATATGTATAAAGGAGTATATGTATAAATATATGGACGTAAGAGAAATAAATGGGGGGAGAGAGAGAGATAAAGCAATAAATGTATATATATGTATAAAGAAACAGATATATAAAGGTATATATGTGTAAAGGTAGGTATACCTAACAGGAAAATTTCCCTTGAGTTCAGTGAAATACTCACTTCTAATGTCTTGGCACCTCTCAACGGGCGAGGATTGAGTCTTGAGGAGTGAAGGATTTTCAGCCCAGGCTTCGTTGTCTGCTTTCAGCAACGATCCTCTCAACTTCACAAACTTGAGAGTTCACGAGCTCTCAGAGGTGTCCCACTCTGAGGGAGATGCTGGTTGCAGCCCCCTGAGGTCCAGGAGAGCTCAAAGGGTTTCACTTTAGGACCACTGTTTATAGGTTCGCAAGATGATTGACTTTAGTCCTTAGTAAATTTCCATTCTGGCCACAATTTGAGTTGGTAATTGCTGGAATTCTCAAAATTCCAGTAGCACTGATACTGTGTTCTACTGGAGCTGTGATTCAGATAAGGGATGTACCGATGCCTACTTTTCTGAGGCTTCCAAGGCCTGTTTTGTCGAGTTTCTATTCAGATAAGAGATGTACCAAGGCCTGTTTTGTCGATTTCCCATCCTTGGCCAGGTGACAGAAGTTGCCAGTACAATCAGTATTTTTCCATCCTTAGCTGTGAGAGAGTTTCTGGTACGACTAAGGGGTGCTTAACCACCCAACTCCTTACACAAAGGCTAAGGCATGGGTTTCTGAAATTGTAGTGAGGCCCAGGAAAACGGGAGGGGAGGAGATGCACCACCACAGTTCCCTGAGCATTAGGATGACTGGCCCTGAACTTTTGCTTTTTTAGTGGCTGGCTTTGCTATCATTTTGCATAGTATTTACTCTGCTATGCCTCTGTTGCCTTTTGTTTTTAACCTTAGGGTCCACCAGGTGATCCTGGCCCTCCTGGCCCCCCAGGACCTCCAGGCCATCTCACTGCTGCCATTGGTGACATTATGGGACACTATGATGATGCTATGGCAGATCCGCTACCAGAGTTTACTGAAGATGAAGCAGCCCCAGATGACCATAATAAAACAGACCCAGGAGTCCATGCCACACTGAAGTCACTGAGCAGCCAGATTGAGACTATGCGCAGCCCAGATGGTTCAAAGAAACACCCAGCACGGACTTGTGATGACCTGAAGCTGTGCCACCCATCCAGTATAAACACACCATCTCCTGTATGTGCCATAGGATGCTGTCTTGTTTCCAGTATATACTTGATCACTGGAAAAAAAATCTGTAATGCAGATTTTGATGGCCTAAATTGTCATTCACACTAGGAGCTTGAAAACCGCTCACAAAAAATTATTTCTTCTTGCCAATGAAGTACATATTCTGATGTATCCCATATTTACTTGTTTGATATTTATTCAGATGTATTTTAAAATCTGAAATATTTTAGACTTCCATGGAACACTACCACTGAAAATGTTATCGCCATGGAGTACTGCTTATATGACAACAGAGATAGATTGGTACACCCATTGTGAATATTTGCTAATTGCTATTAGCTCAAAATATTACCTGTGGGCTGATGACCTGCGACTGCTTTCCACCCAGAATTCTCTGCTGCTGCTCGATACTGGCAATTCATAGGTGGTAATGCGCTAACATGCCATTTGAGAGTTTCCCTAATATATGTAGATTATCAATGGATAAATCAGAACAGACTGGAAGGTAGAGATAATTTGTGGCAGGCCTGACCAGCTCTTGCCCCATTTCCTGAAACTTTGCTTCCAACATCAATGTTAGAGAGGCTGCCATCAGTTTCTCATATGTAGAGAAAATTGTCTTCTAGCCACTGTGTGTTCTTTATGGACTTGGAGTGTTCAGGAGCTTTGCAATGGTTTTAAACAACCTTAACCTTAAACAGCTTTCAAATCTGAATTCCCCAATTTTGAAATATTTGAAATACTGATCAGCTTGTATCTTGAAGCAACATTATAGCGTATACCTGAAGCAAACATCAAAACACACATCAGATTGATACAGGAAACACATGCCTGTTTTGTGTTGTGTTTTGCACTGTTGTGACATGCTTTTGCTTATATTTCCCCAGTTATTTGAAGAATCTTTATAATACAACAGAATCCCATTTTATGTTCTTTGTAGGTGAATATTGGATTGATCCTAACCAAGGATGTGTTGAAGATGCTATAAAAGTATACTGCAACATGGAAACTGGAGAGACCTGTATTTCTGCAAACCCATCTACTATACCACGTAAAACATGGTGGGCCAGCCGGTCATCTGACCTAAAGCCCATTTGGTATGGCCTTGATATGAACAGGGGATCACAGGTAACTAAATATCTTTAAAATCAAGAATTGACTTCTATGAAACCTGTTTCATTCTGGTTTATAACTTCATCTGCTATTTTGAGCAGATTCTGCTGCAAGTCAGAACATTGTAACTATTGACTGACTGGCTTATATTCAAGTGGTTGTTATTACCATACAGTAAATATAGGAAAGAACTGGGAGAAACAATGCAAGAATGCAAGTGGATCTAAGGCAGGATTGGCTATAAGTAGACCACTGCTGGAAGAGATTTATTTCTCTTGATCCCAAAAACATCAACTTCTCTAGCGATCTATTTTAGTAACTCACTATTGTTGCCCTTAAAAAAGTGTACTTTTACCCTAATATATAATTTAAATCACTGCTGTTTTAATTGAATTCTACTCTTTCTTTCAGAAAACTCTTTACTGCTAAAAAATACAACACTTACTTTATAAGTTTGTTTTTAAAGAAAGTATGATTGTTAACATATGTGTCAGGATGCTCCATGCTGAATGCATCAGTCTCCAAGTGACAAAAAATCCACTCAGCTTTCTGTTTTTCTCTCTGTGGTAACTTCTAAAAGTAGGCTCAACATTCCTGTCAAATAACAGAAGTTTATGCTGTGCAAAGTATATCATTAATTAACCAGCTTTTGCCATTTTTATTCCTAGTTCATCAAATCAAAAGCACAGAAAATATTTTCAATTGTTATTTCATAGGGAGTAATTAAATATCTTTAAAATAACTATTTGGTGTGTAAAAAAAATAACACTTTTATCAACTGGATTCCTGAGAACACTTCAGAACTTCAACAATTGAGAGCAGATGTGATATGGAGAACAGATGTGATATTGATTGCTTTTTTGAGATACTTTCATTTATTAAATTCAGGAGAACTTGCCATGACCCAAGATGTCACAGTTTGTTTAGCTGCCTGCAGAGCTACATATAGGGTTTTGTAAGTCAGATGCTTTTTGAGGAATACTATAAAAAAATATTTGATTTTTGAAAACACTGTCAGATTTGATAACTGTGTGATCTCTGTAATAGTCGTATGCACTCCTTACAGATTCTAAATAATATGTCTGAGATTGCTAAACAGAGATAACACATTTTGTAAAAAATGACAGTGTCAATAAGTAAGATTTTTCTCTTTTCTTCAACAGTTTCAGTGAAATGTATAAATTTTTGTTCATTCTTGACTGGTGTTTTTTATGTTGCAATGATTCTTAAAGCATGAATAAAATGAAACCTGTACAGATAGGGAAAAAAATCTCAGGAATTTTAGAATTGTTGTTACCAGTAGAAAAATTGCTTCTGCTTTTTATAGAATCAGTGGTACTTAGTAAAACATTTGTCAAACAGAAGTTTTAGTTGATAAAGCCCATAAGGAAATGTATAGTTATTTTTATGTAGTCAAACTTAAGCGGTTTGTGATGCTTCTAAATACAATGCAAAGCCTATAGAAATCAAGTTGCTAAAGTTGCAGTATAGCAGGTACACTATAAAAGGGTTTTCTGTGCCTGACATTTCTTATCTGCTTTGAGGTTGCACTAATGCACTATTTCATATGTAAGGTTTAGCTCCTACTGAATCCCTTGTTGAAACAAGGCAGAATTCGTTCCAAAACTTGGCATATCTGTGGAGGCCCAGCTGCCTTTGAGTTGTTCAGCTGTAGAGCTTTACTGTTAAAACCAAAATGATCCCCGTTACAGGATGTCTACATTTCTTCATCCCCAATTGGCACCAAATTACAAAAGAAACCATTCTTACATTTTATGTAACAGGGCTCCTGCTAATCATGTCTGGAAAGGGTTACAATAATGACAGATGTTTCTAAAATTCATGAACTCATAATGAATTTTCGTGTAATATATGTTGATCTATTTCTTTATCTTCACAGTTTGTGTATGGGGATACAGCTGTCACTCAGATGACATTCCTACGCCTCCTATCAAAGGAAGCTTCCCAGAATATCACTTACCTTTGTAAAAACAGTGTTGGGTACATGGATGACCAGACAAAGAATCTGAAAAAAGCTGTAATTCTGAAAGGGGCCAATGACCTGGAGATCAAAGCAGAGGGAAACAGCCGATTCAGATACACTGTTCTCCATGACAGCTGTTCTGTAAGTTTGGGGGTTTTGTCATTTATTATGGAGAAAAAGGACTTCTGTCCTTTTTCAGTTCTTCCTTGAATTAGGAAAAAATCTGTAGAATGAAGTAATTAAAATGCTGCAGAATTTTATCATGAATTGTAGAAGTAACTGATCAAATAGGAGTTTTACTACAATTCTAGCTTCACATAGTAGAAGTCTGCACTATTTAGAGGATATCTACAAAATTACTACTTATTAGTGAGCGTACTGAGATACGTATCTTGCCATTTTGGATTTCCCAGTATTTGTTTACCTCTGTGTGGAATCACACAAATTGGTCAGATAACCTCAAGCATCAGGTGGGTAAGATTATTGCAGCAATACGCTGGAGGAAACTCATTGGTGCTATGACTGACTGAGTTGGAAAGGAAAATGTCTCCCCCAAAAATTCTAGGTGGACGTAAAAAACAGCAAGTAGTAAATTTTTTCATGTTCAATAGCATTCTCAGCCAAGTCCAAGACACTGGCAAAATATTTCTAAAATAAGTTTTGCACTTGAAATAAATTAGAGTATGCTCTGTGCTTTAAAGTAGTATAGCCCAAGATTATGTGTGCAGATGCATATTAACACACAGAGAAGATTTTAATAACATAAAGAAAAATCAGTGCAGCTTGAGGGGGATATCCTGCTGTGTCAATCTGATGGGTCTGTTCACTGTAAAAGCAAGATATATACATTATAAAATAACCAAGGTGCAGTACAGGCAGGGGTGTGTTGTTCAGCGGAGATACAGTGTGATCCTTCTGAACTATTAGACAACTGACTTGCCAGCTGGAATTCAGGCTGTTTCTGACATGAGCTCTGGCCTAAGTTTTTGTTTTGTTTTGTTTTGTTTTCTCCAGAAACGTAATGGGAACATAGGCAAGACTGTTTTTGAGTACAGAACACAGAACGTGGCACGCTTACCTATCATAGATATTGCAGCGGTGGACATTGGCAGTACCGACCAGGAATTTGGAATGGAAATTGGGCCAGTTTGCTTTATGTAAGAGGAAGGGGGGAAATTAACACACTACCCAGCAACAGCAGCAATTAAACACATGAACTTAGACTGATTGAAGTTAATCCTGAGACTCTTGAAGTAATGGCTGATATTGGATCAGCATTGTACATACGGTTCTTTTTAAATGCCCGGCCTCCTTTTGAATATTTATTTTACTTACAAACCTTCTGTTTTAAATGATTGAAACCAACTTTTTAGTACAACGGTGCAATTTTAAGAGAATTGATGACCACCTTTTAAAAGTAATATGAATCTTTTTCCTCACTTTTGTTTCAAATTATTTTGAAATTTACAGGTATTCAAAATAGATAGTTTTCATGTGGGACTATGTAAAGTTCTAAGGATTATTTCTTTTGCTCGGATGCATACTGAATAACAGAAAAGTAGAGCACTTTTGTGAACCGTTGGCTATATTTCAATCATACCTACTCCCTCTACCCCAGTTTGTCTTCCTGTGGTTGCCAGCATGATAGCCATTCACAGAAATCAGTGTCTTTTGTAGATGAAAATCTTTTCAGACAAGAGCATCTTAATTTGGCATTGTCTTTCCTGCACTTTCCTATTTAATAGTCTGCTCAGAAGAGTATTCCATAGCCCATGATTAGTTTATGAAGTAAAAATACTACTGGGGTAAATAGGAGTTTTCACTAGGGGTGTCCCATATCTTAAAATTTAAGGCCAGACTTCACTTCTCACAATGTATTTGTGTAATTCCATTAAATTATCCTTAATCTTCAAAATACATCTTAAACCCAATACTTGTTGATTTTCCAATACTTGCCCATCTAAGAAGCCATTACATATCAAATTATGCAGATGTCTTATATATGGTGCCAATTTATGTATGTTGCAAATCATTCACATGTATACCAGACCAATTGCTAATAAAGTGAAAGAAAGTTTAGAAATTCATTGTTTTTAGCTGACATCCAGACATGCATCACCAGTAATTTGACTTACTGGCCTTGAGTTGTCAAGGCAAGAAAGTTCCATCATTTCTTGGCATGAGCTACCTCACCTCTGGAAGTTGGGATGCATTTAATTATTCCTGTTTTTATTTTAGATGTTAAAAGGTGCTATGCTTCTGTTGTTATTTTGAGAAAGGAGATAGGCAGGGCAAAAACAACAAAAAAGCGATGGTGCTAAATGACTCTGTAGAAGGCTGATGAAATAAAGATGCCTACTGTCAATGTCATTTTCAGAGCTTAGCTGTTAGGCTTTTGGTGTTTGAGAGAACAATGTTATGGTGCATTTATTTGTTGGTCATACAGTATATAGAATGTTTTGTACCACTACCATGCTTTATTTTGTAAAGTATGTGGGTACAAACTTACTTAGTTTTTTTTGTTTCTTTATTGCATCTGTGCTCTCCACATTTTGTTTGTTCCTTAAAAAATAAATAAACAGCTGGGGCCATCCCTAAAGAAAGTCATGCACATAGCTTTATTCATGTATCTTTGCAAAGCATTTAATTAAATACATGCTTCTTGCTATGTAAGTGGTTTCCTTTTTGTAGACTTCCTTCCAGTGTGTCCCATATCAGATTTCCAGGAAATTAAAAATAGAAGTATTTAATTTTTGTTTTGTTGCTATTTCAGTAACTCACTTGCAATGCATTCTCGTGAAGTATTTTACACATGGGAATAGAAGGGTATTTTGAATAATGGCTTCTGTGCCAGTTTTTACAAGATAGGTGTCAATTTATGAAGTAATCACCAGCGGTCCTACTAAAGCTACCTAACCTGTATTGTTTGAGACTCCAGAAAATTTTTATTCAAGACTGAATAAAGTGTAACTTAGCCCATTCCTGGTGTCAATGGAAGTTATCACTGATAGAAAACAGTTTCTGGATAAGCCATGAAGTTGCATTGTAGCAAGGCAGGCAAGAATTTGTGTTCCTTTCCTCCTTCTGAAAGGGTAAGAGCTTTGCAATTTTCCAGGTTGCCCATATGCAAGTCCATACAGGGTTGGTAGGGACCCGGAACAGGGACATTGACATGTTCACGCTGATGTTACCCGTTTGCTTCTGTTACCCAAGCAGGAACTCTGTGATTTCTTTTCAACTAGCATGAAATAATTACTATAAATATGTGACTCAGGAGTTAGCTTATCTATTGGATCCTTGGGAAGTTTTAGATAACATTAATTTCGCTGAATAATCTGAGGTGTAATGGCTCACTCCAACATGTTCATCCAAATGTAGGTATCCAGTCGCTGTGATCATCTCTCTACTGGACATTTATCCAGATGCACAGAATAATAAATAACATTTGGAGTATAGATGTATGCTTGAAAGTTATTTTTAATCTCTGATTTTCATCAGCAGAGTATTATGGTCCATTATTAGTATAAATGCTTTGTAAGGTTGTTGAAGGAGAAGAGTATTTCATTATGAAGCATACATTTATTTTTTTTTTTCTTTTCAAGTCTCTCTTTGCATCTCTGTCTCCATATGAAGCATACAGTATTTCTTCAACGGGGTGTCTGTAGCACTGAAAAAGAGCTTTAACTAGAAAGCAGTCTAAGGTAATATTCTGTAAAAGCCTTCGCCGGAGAATCACTGAAGTCAAGTCTCACTTGAAGTGTGAGCTCTCGGTAAATCGGAG
The DNA here is from genome assembly GCF_000690535.1 of Cariama cristata. NCBI lineage: Eukaryota > Metazoa > Chordata > Aves > Cariamiformes > Cariamidae > Cariama > Cariama cristata. The sequence continues at coordinate 71,266 of NW_009603235.1, forward strand.
TAGTTCACTGAGGAGTCTTTGTAATACAAGTGGTCGGACACACTTTTTCTCTTTGCTTGGGTAACTATGTTTATAGCATACATGCATATTACATCTCTTTCC
>NW_009603235.1:71398-81037 GCF_000690535.1 Cariama cristata
GGCACTCCTCAAAGTATTGTAGAATCTTTTTAAGCAGACAAAAAAAAAGGGATGGGGGGAATTTCACTGCTTTACCTCTTATCCAGGCTATGTGGCATAGCCTCTTGTAAATACAGCTTTAATTTTGTGAATCTAGAATTAATGAGCTGATAATTTGCAAAAAGTTGATTAATTTATAAAGGAGCATTAAGTAAATAGCAGCTATGACATTTAGCACAGTTCTGTCTGTTGCAAATGGGCTCAGAAATGGTAGAAAAGGCCCTTTAGAGCAGTTACAATAATATGGTATCACAGACTGCATTTTAAATTAAATTAGAGTTGGTCATTGCTGTTGTTTTCCATAACTGACCTGTCCTCAGTGAGAAATGACTGGCAGTAGCTGACACCGCCTCTCTTGGTTTCTCAAAACCAGTAGTGCAATAGTTGTGTGGCAAGTATTCACTCACATCGCATCTAGAAGGTAAAATTGTCTTAGTCACTGCTCATAATTTGGCACTTGCTCTACATTTACATCAGTGGTGAAGTTGATGTGGTAGTTTATCTTGAACATTTAGAGAAAGACATGGATTCTTTTATAATTTGATTTTAACTAACTCACCTGGATTTGCAATGTTTGTTCTGAAGGTGCTCGTATCATCACTGTCATGCTGTTATCCCTATGCCACTGAACTCGAGATATAAAATACCAGACTTTGTATGTAATTACACAGCTGATTACAGGCTTGGGACCAAGCAGGCTTACCTGCTGCGAGGGGCCCTGTCAGTGGAAGGGAGCCTATCCTTTCTAATATCTCACCAAGAACAAAAAACCAGCCAAGTAGGAAAAGCAGAAGCTTTGGTCTCTAGGGCTATGAGTTTTCTTTAAGACTAATTTTTTACCTTCACAGCTTAGATTTTATTCAGCTGCACAGTAACTGACCACTTTTTACAGACCACTTGGAAAGAATGCCTTCTTGCTGAGGGAGGAAAAGATGTGAAAGACTTTTCAGATATACCCAGTCAGCCTTGGAGTTTATGATAAATGTTCCCAGAAATGAAAAAGTTTGTTTATCTGCAAGCACAATGAACAAAAAAATTGAGATTCGAGTAAGGCTGAGCATATTCTTATTTTGCTATTGACTAGCTTTAGTGATCTTTCAACTTTATATTAGATATACATTATATTTTGTAAGGAGTTTAATAATGCCTTCTCCAAGGCTTTTTCTCTTATTCCTGCTTGAGATTTTCTCTTAATTTCTTTTGAGCAGAAAGAGATACAGAGGACAGAACTGATCACAGCGCTACAGTTTATTGGATACATCAGGTACCGTGCCCAGTGGTTTAACTGGGCAGCATTAATATTGATTTATATACTGTATAATGAAGTAATTAATTTTATAAAAAGAAAAAAATGTTCTTGTTCCTTGTGCGTTTCCTAGAGGAGCCCAGCTCTGGATGCATACATGATGTGATCATAGCCTCCCTACTGCTTCAGAGCCTTCTTGCAGAGAACTCTTTTTACTGAGCAGTTCTGGGTGCTTGAAATGCAAGGTAAACAAGGAACGGATGGTTTAAGTCCTCCCTGAACAAGAGGGGTTTTCAAATCACAGTTTTGGATTTATGCACCTCAATTTTAGAGTGACTATGAAGAAGAGTTTACATTTTGGCTGAATGTTTGCTCTTTCAAAAGGCTGGTGGAGCAGCTGAAGATGTGTCTCCTCCACCTTCCTTCCATACAGACCTTTTTAGTACTCCCTTCTAGCTCAGTGGTGGTTCTGCTGTCTCTGGGTGCGTGAGAGCGTAAGTTCAAATCTCATGGCCTCTCCCTCCCAAACTCCTTCCTTGCCTGACTTAGCTTCTTGTAGCCATCATAAATAAGCAGCTCTAAGTTTTTAATACTTAAAAGATTCTGTAGAATACCAGGAGTACTACATGCAGTAGAAGAATGCATCAAGCAACAGGGAAATGTACGGAAGAAAATACCACAGCGTTATAGTTAGAAACAACACAGCCAAAGTCTACAAAATACGGCAAGCAAATAGAAGAGAATGAGGAAGATTTTTTTCCCCCCCTCTATGAAGGCAAGTAAAAAGACTAAATATGTGTTAAGAGCAAAAAATATTATTTTTCTTATTACTGCACGGTAAGAGCCCCTAGGTTTCTTGTATCTCCTGTAGCTGCCTGAGATTGAGCGAGGTAGTTATTGGACTGGTAAACACTTTCATAATGTATGGATTTTTTTTATTATTTTTTCAGGAAATTAAGACTATACTGAAGGTTTAATACTCACTAAGCAGTGGTGTTGCTGAAGGAGGATTTTTATAAATAAGACTAGGATTCCAGGAAGACGAGAGTAAATGAATTGCAAAAAGAAAAGCAGAACTAAATGGAAATGTTGAAATGGTAATGGAAGAAAAAAGATTCCCTGTAAGTAGGCAAATACCACAGAGAAAACAAGGTAAAAGTGTTAGTATTAGACAATGATGGTATTATCGTTAAAAAAATTCATGACAAAAGGTAAAACAAAATCAGCAGTTCAATAGCTGAAATAGAAATGCCAAAGAAACTGTGGACCCATAGACCCCGTTGGCCAAACTGTGTGTTTATGCTAGAAAAAAAATACATCATTTTGATTTTTGGATTATTGTGTCCAGTGGATCGCAGTTTGCTTGCTAGGATTTTAAAGATTTTGTTGAAGTGTGTGATTTCAAGCATATTCTGCAGAAATCAGAATATCCGTGAAGGAGCCTTCTTGAGCAAAATTGTTAGATGGGTACCAGAGAGTTAGATTCAGTTTCTTAAAAGGTAGAATATTTTTAGCCAGGCTGTTTTACCTGCTGTCATGCTATTCAGAAATGTAGCTCGTGTTGAAATCAGAGATAATACTTACTAATGCATCAAATAGAGATCATGAGAACCATTATGAAGAATATGATGAATTACAATTGAGAACCACCTGCATTAAACCCTGTCCACCCCAAGAGAGCGTATGTATGGTCACAAAAGAAAAACTAGGTACAAAAGAGCAGCTTGCTTGTGAAGTTGCTGCTCATTCCTGTGAGGTGATTATTGGGCAATATCTTGAAGAATAGTAAAAGAAACCTGCTTTTTCCACAAGCCAAAGAAGAAGGGACACAATGTCAGAGATGAGAAACAGGACATGCTGTAGTAGAGCCAATGGACTGGACAGTGTTCAGGAGGACCTGAGTAGAGTGATGCAAAGATTAAAACTGAAATGCTTCATAGATTCACACAACATGGGAGAGAGCTTGATTGCTAATATATATCTATTGTACTATCAGCATTATATGTTTTATCATTTGCTGGGAGAAGGTCTGCAAAAGTATTAAGGTATCAGGCAAGGCTGTAGTTTGAGCAGGATGCTAGGAGAGTCATTTTTTTCCTCCATCCACCCGCTCCTCCTAAATTCTCACACATTTTTATTTCCTTGCTGTTAGAGTAAGAAGCCATCTTTCTATAAGCTCTGCCTTAAGTTTTTTCTAAATAATATTTCATGATCATTATGATCTCTTGTGTTCTCAATATCAAGAATGTTGCACTATCAAACATTTCTATCACAAAATTACTTCCTCAGCTGAGGTATTACTATCCATCCTCCAGGGAAGACTGCAGCCTTATTTAGGAATGTTTGTGCAGAAAAAAAACCTGTGGAAGTTCACATCTGACAAAGCATCACAAAACTGCTTTTTGGCCTTAGTCAACAGAGTGAAAAATCAGATACAAACCCAGCTAATTATAGCAAAAGAACATTATTACAATTCTAGAAACTTCATATTTTTACATGTTTGGTAGGGAGCAATCTTCCCTGCACCAAAGAAATACGACATTGACAGAAGATTGTGACAATTGTAGGAAACGTCATTGTAATTTAGGGGCCTCTGCCCTCTAAAGAGCATGCTGTGTGATTCTACAGGAAAAAAAAAAAAAAGTTAAGTCAAAAGCATTGCCTGCTGCGGTATCAATTCAGCCATTTCCTGATAGGAATCTTAATCTCTGCTTTGCAGAGGAGGAATGAGGAGACTTTTTCAGGTACCTTGGAGTTACTATAACAAAGATAGTGAAGCTGAAATGTAAGTTATGACTGGAACATTCACAAAACCCCACTGAAACTGGAACACCTCCAGTGCCTCTGGACATCCTCTAGGATGAAGCTATTGCAGGATGAAGAGCAGGTGGGAAGACAAGACCACCAGGATTTTGTTCTGGTGGTCATCATTCACCCTGGAAGAGAAATTCCTCAGTGCAGGGTGAACTACATCTCACCTCCTCCCAGTAAACAGGTAGGCAGAAACACAGAAAGCATCTCTTCATCTCCCAAATCCTAAAAACTCCTGCAAATATCTGTCTCTTCTAGTACTTTGAATCAAGCTTTCTACAGATTTTCTTTAAGAGCATAACAAGGCATAATCAAGGACATCTGATTACAAGCACATGTTGAATTAAAATGCTAAATCGTAATAAAAAATATTTCATACATTACTGTAGCTTAAGATTTGTGCAGCAAATGCCTCATTACTTACATTTCCAGAAGAGAGACACTTGGTTTAAAAATCAGAGCCTGCCAGACCTGACTTCTTTCCTGGTGAAAAAAAATGGGTATGATTTTTCAAAGAACCGTTAGGGTTTCAGTCTTGGTTTAAATGGGTATGTTATCTGTAATTAGAAATGTGTTCTAATTTGGTGACTACAATGAAGCTGTGTTACTGTTATGAACAATAACCGATCCTCCAAAATAACGCATTTTCTAGCTTACATAAACAATATGCAGCTAATGAGAAATACTAGAAATTAAATTTCTCTATTAAAGTTATCAGGACAGCCATAGCATGGCAGTGTGTGTGTCTTGGGAAGATCAAAAGATGAATTAAAAATTCTCATAGACAGCTCTTCCTCCAGGTTACTGCCTGCAAATAGAAGCTTAGGACTACTTAGCCGATGTCACAACAAAGCGAGGGTTACAGATTGCACTGCTGCTTATGTAAGTGTCTAGCTTCTTTTTTGTAGCAAGTAAAGTTGTTAATAATTAGCCAGCTTCCCAAAGAAATTCCTGGTAGCCTTTCAAATTCAGAAACCATCACAACCCCCATTATAAGCAGTTGTTTGCCCTGGCCTGGTTCTGGCTGCAAACTTACCGCTGAGGTGCAGACGTGCGACGTTGAGCTCATTGACTGGCTCATCTCTTGCCGGTGGCTGTCCCTTGGTGGTTACCTCCAGCAGGGAGCTTGCTGGAGCCACGACGCACCCACCAAGGGATGTGAAAGGGGGCTTGTGGGGCTTTTAAAGCCGTGCCTGGAGCCACGCAGCTGCTGGAGATGATGCCCAAGGAGAATGCCTTACCTTTCACCCAAAGGGAGGTAAGGCTGTCTGAGTGATTCACAGGTGTTCAAAATTGTTTAAAATTAGGGCCTAATCAGATAGCAGTTTTTCTGTTCGAGAAAGGTTTGCTGGATTGTTATCATGTTTTGGGTTTTTTTAAAATATCATTTCCATAAAGAATGTAGAAAGGAGGTTTTGAAATAGTCCCCATGCCACAGACAATAGTCAGGGAGTCCATGTTCACCAGAAGAAAAGCTCTGGTATCCTGCAGAAGAGCTACACCTTTAGGTGCTAACCTGCAATTAATTGGAAAGGTGAAGTTTCAAGGAAATATTAAAACTTAAATTAGTGATATTTTAAAGCTGTTGGTATGATCTGGGAAACTCTTTAAGGACAGGGGTTTTGTATTTTGTTTTATTTCTTGTTTTCTCCAAAGAGCCATAGTAATGTGGTGCTGTGAAGTGTCTGAATATCAGCTGGTGTAACATATGACTAAGTAAGAAGCTGTGGATCAGAATGAGAAATTTATTTATCAGTCTTACTACAGTGTGGGCAACTTTTTTCCTTGTTTTTTCATGCTTCTAATTTAACTTCATGCATCTCTTTCAACTTCGTAGACTATAGTATTATTTTTGTTTTCTTTTCTCTGATACAACCTTAAATTTCTATGCCAAAGGAAGATGCACTTGAACATGTGCCTAAAAATCAACTTATCTTAGAGCGCGAAAGCAGGCGGTGGTGTTTCCATACAGCCTTGAAAGACCCCTGTTAGTTACCTGTGCAAAAGAGCGTTATTCCCAGAAGTGCTGTAGTCTATGAACTTGATGTGCTGCTCTCTAACAGTGAGTAATGATGCTGCTAGTCTGAAAGTGTCAGGTAAGATTTTTAATTATATTATTTCCCACATTAAATAAAAGCTAGAGATTTTTTGCAGGCTGACAATAAATCAGTCAGTCAAAAAAAAAAAAAAAAAGAATCTAAATCTTCCAAAGGCCAGCCTTATTTTCTCAGCTAATTCTTGTTTATTAACCTTATCTGTTTCATAGTTCTATTATCTCAAAGATCTTTCTATAAAAGTACACAAGTATCGGAATCCTGGTGGCTTAATAAGTGACCATCATCTGAAAAAAAAATGACAGTATTTGGATCAAGTAAATTATTTTATGGTGATCTTGGTTATTTCTTTGTGTATTCTACAAACATTCCAGTAATCACGGTTCAGTAGTAGAAATGATTAATCAATGACTTGATGTTTTCTTCAGAAAAAGGCCCCCAAACCTTCAGTTTTAAGGGTGGGTAATTGTTACCAGCCATTCACTCAGCCACTGTAGTACTGGAGATTACAGAGGTTATTTTTTTCTGCCACGGGGCTGAAGAACAGGTTTTTCCAAGGCATTTTTCCACCAGCCAGCATTCTTACCAGCTGCTTTCATAAAATTTCAACTCCAATCAAAAGACTTCCTACCATGTAATTTATGTCAGATGAATATTACTACTTACATGTAATTCTCATCTTCCATAAACAGTAGCTATTTTCACCATAAAATGAGGAGGTTTCCTGTGAGAGCCAATATTTTTTTATGAATTTCTGGCACTATTCTTTTATGCTGCCTTAAGTACAGTCATGCCTGTGCTGATACTGCCTTTGTGCTGTTGAGGTCTCTCCAGACCCTCACTATTTTGGTTCTGCGTGGGCATGTCCAAATTCTGTGATGTCAGAGCAGGGCAGTGTCTTGGCTCAGACCCAAATCTGGTGAGGTTTCTTAAAAAAAACCAGCATTTCTCTGCCCGTTTTCCTGCTTGGGCCAATCCAGGAAGTATTCTCAGAGGATGTGTGATCCATAATCATCAATGAGAACCTTTAAGAATCTGAATGTTTTTTTCTCTCTAATTTTTGTTGTCTAACCTTGTTAGAGGGTCCTTCACGATCCTGGGCTGTGGAGCAACACGTGGTGGTGCGGCAGTGATGTGGGGGCAGGCTCTTTGTCTTCCTTCGTGGGAGAGACTGAGTAGCATCTATCAGCATCTACTGCTGGGAAAGGTTTCACGGCCTGGATTCTGGTGTGCAGCTAATTTCCTTCTTCTGTCCTGAAGCTCAGGCACCATCAAACTACTGTGGTAATTGTGTCTCCTTGAATTTTTGCCAAGATCTGGGGAATGACTTAGTTGTGTGGCTCCAATGGCCATAAAAATATCGAGATGCTTGGATTGTCAGCTTCATCAAACTGCTCGTGCCTCTAGCCTGCACTGTAGGAGACCCTTAGGCCCTTTATTTAAGCTGCCATCTGAAAAGATAGTAGCCTGGGACTGTCTATTTATTTAGCCTGAGGCAGGGTTTTTTGGGGGAGGGAGGAGTACACTGTTATATTTCCTCCAAACTGATCTGCCTAGGTGCACGGGCACTTGCTGTCAGAGCTGAATTCTTGCTGATAGTCAGAGAAGCTCACCACGCTTGGAAAAATGAGCCAGTGGATGGAGAGGAGTGGAAAAAGTAAGAAAGAAAATTTCATGGTATGATGCCATAAACTGTATCCCTTAGGATTACCAAGTTTTCCTTCACACAAATTATCTTAGGAAAATCAGTCACTTTAACTGTACCAGGGTTGTGTCGTGCCTTATTCATTTGTTTGAAGAAAGAGATACAAATAGCAAAATAATAATAATAATAATAAAAAGTCAGTTTTATGAAACAACAAGGAGTTTTATTAAGATATTTTATTATGTGTCTCTGTAAGGAATAGACCAACAACCATATAAAAGCTTACAAAGATGGTTAACCTTCAACACTATAAATGTGTTAACGTGACAAAAGAAGTTCACAATTTTGCATCTTTATTGACTTTTACAGAGTGAAGGGAGAAAGTTCTCAACTATGACATGCCAATGACGATCTTTGACAGGAGACAATTACAATTGTTTTAAATCCTTTACCTTTTTTTTTTTTTTTTTTTTTTCCTCCAAGCAAGTCAATAACCCTGACTTGCAGAGTTAGGAGTGAAAAATACATTAGCACCATCATATTAGTCTTTTACACTTCCCTAATTTTAGTGGTCTTGACCAGCAATGACAGGAAAGTAGAGAAGCACCTTTGATAACAGAATACAATCCAACAATAAAATTACGGTGACTACTGACATTAAGGTATTAAACTCTTAAAATACACTGTACTTTTCCACAGCTAATCAGTACAGAAATAGACAATTTTGTACCAAATGATTCCACCAAATTGACCAATGGGTCCAATGTGTTTTGATTGAATTGTTTGATTGATTTTTGGTTTGACTCATCAGACACATCCCAGTTTCTGTCCATGTTGAGGTAGTTGAAACAGGGAGGTCTTCCTAGCTTTATGGACTGCATCTTAGAAAGAAGGGTAAACTTTGGTACTGGGAGCAATCAGTGCTTTGTAAATTGGCTAACATTCAACTAATAGAACACAGTGTTGTTTTATTAAGTGTTGAAGTTGTATTATAGCACCACGGAGACATGTTTTGAAGATGAAATTTGGTAAAAAAAATAGAGCAAAAAAGCATTTTTACTGTAATTTGTGTAATAGCGAAAAAAAATAACCCTTGATATCAAATTGATTTTTTTCCCCCAGAAATTTTGTTAATAAATAACTGGGATACAGATGGTCATCTGTACTAGCTGACAAGGCTAAAACAAAGGAGCACAGTTGGAGTGTGAATCTGTTTGCTGGGGTTTCAGAAAGAGCAGGATCTTTGACTTATAAGAAGCAGACCGGGCCAACGTCCACACCAAATTCCTGATCAGGGCCACCAATATCCATGGGTGCAATATCAACCACAGGCAACCTCATTGTCTTGCGCGTTCTGTATTCAAAGACTGTTTTACCCCATTCACCAGTGTGTTTCTGTGAAGTTGAAAAGAAAAGAAAAACACAAACAAAAAACTTGTTAGCGCTATCAGTGTTGGGCTATGTGAAATTTACCCTACAGTTTACTGAATTTTATACTATCTCTTTCCATATTAATAAGTCCAACTGGTTGCAGTCTCTGTAGAAAGGAGCACGTAGCTAGACATTCTTCATTCCCGGACCTTTTATGGGAGATCTTGCGGGGTTGTAGCCCTTGCGGCTCAGAAGGGATGGGATCCCTGACGCACAGTAGAGTACTCTGGAGCGGTGCCAGTGCTCTGACTCGGGACTGAAATATGTTCTGCGTGCTGGGAGATGGAACAAGAGACTAATCTGTTTGGAAAGAGGTTTTGGCCTCAGGAAAAAGCGACAGCAGTAATGAGGTAGCTGTTCACGTTTATGTTAAAGAAATGGCCACAAAGTGGCTGCAAAGTAGATGCATTCCT
>NW_009603235.1:81068-88843 GCF_000690535.1 Cariama cristata
AAACAGCAGGTTTGCCATATATGTCAGTGTTTGTTGTGCTTTTGGTGTTACGGTGTTTTGTATTTGTCACTGAAAAGGCTGCAGATGCTCATAAACCAGCATGCTGCTCATCGATGTTACTGCTTCTCTCCCGTGCTTTCTGCTGCAGTGAGCACGGCACAGTGAAGCAATCAATGTTGCATCTGCAAAATGACTGTGTTTGCCGCTTCCCGTAATCATAGCCCATGGCTTGAATCAGCTAGCCTTGATTTTTTTTTGCATGACTAAGACGATTCCTACTACTCTTAGTTTCAGAGTTGACATGGGATGGATCAAAACTTCGTCACTGACTTCACTGACTTGGACTCTAAAGCAAGGCGATACCTGTAAAGCACAGATTGAAATGGGAGTGCACCTCTGATGTACAGAATCTCCGTTTCCCCGCTTAGGTGCAGCTGTGTGCTTTCCTTACCCAGGTCATGCAAAGCGCTCTCTTCCTTTCTCACGGGTCTAATAAATAATTCCCTCTAGAGGACTAAACTGCCATACTAAAGTCTTGTTTACTTACAGTACAGCCATCTTCCAGAACAGCATATGTGAATTTGCTGTTTCCTTCAGCCTTGATCTCACTTTCCATAGAGCTCATCAGTTTCAGAGCTTTTTTAACATTTCCACTGGCTTGATCCATGTAGGCGATGCTGTTCTTGCAGTGGTAGGTGATGTTCTGGGAGGCACGGCTGGAGAGGATGCGGAGGAAGGCCAGCTGAACTTCTGAGACATCCTCTGGAAGCTCAGGATCTCCGTAACTGAACTGCAGGGTACAACACATAAGCAACAGTTTCTGTTTAATTGTGTCTAGGGACAGTCCATGTAGTTATTGTTTCACCCACTAAATGTCTAGCTTAGTTTAATTTCAGGATTTTTTTTTTTAGAACATTGTGAGGTATGCAGGCACAATGTGTGTACTACCTTTTGAGCTGTTAACTGTGGTAATTTCTTACCTGGAAGCCTCCATTCATAGATTCTCCAAACCAAACGTGTTTCTTTCCACTGCTTTCGCTGGTCCACCAGTTTTTCCTCGGCACGGTGCTGGGGTTAGCATTGAGGCATGTCTCACCAGTTTCCATATTACAGTATACTTTAATAGCGTCCATCTTGCAGCCTTGGTTAGGATCAATCCAGTACTGTCCTAGAGATAAAAAAAAAATAAAAATGTTAAGGGGCTTTAATGTATTTGGAGAAGAATCTGACTGCATGATGGTGAAGCTTATTTCTATTCCACGTTCCTGAGCCAAACTAGGACACATTAATTTTGACAGAAGAGATGCCACAGAAAACATGATACAAAATGTACTGAGTTCATGTGAATACTGTGATATGAGTGACATTTGAAATAAGTACAGAACTTATAGTTGTCATGGGTTTTTTCCATAAAATTATGTAAACAGACATTCATTTATAAGCATGTAAGGACTGGAGTTGAAGTCAGTGTATATACTGCATAGTAAATTAAAGTTTAAAATTATTACTACATTTATCATCTTTATCATGACATATCTTTAAAAAACAAAATATAATTTTTGTAGCAGATCTCTGCATTTAAACACTCAAGGACAATTGCTATGCTAGTGACCTTTGCAGCGCTGGCCTCTCTAGAGGAGTCTAGGAAATCCATTTCATAGCTTCATAAAAACCCAAAACCAAAACCCCCAAAATAAAAATGAATATCTGCTACCATTGGTGAAAATAAAAACCTAACATACCACTCTTGAGCTCAGGATGGCAGAATTTCAGATCTCTGCAGTTACGAGCTGGATTCTTCTGTGACCCATCAGGACTAATGATGTTTTCAATCTGGTTGTTAATTGATTTCATTGAAGATATGATGTCACCCAGATTGATATCATTTTCTTTTGGCTCATCTCGATATTCATACCCATAGCCCACTGGACCTTTTTCACCAGCACCCAGGGCAGCCGCACCACCACAACATGGACCAGGAGGACCAGAAGGACCAGGAAGACCAGGCTGGCCTGGTGGACCCTAAGAAAATAGTGAACATAGCGCTGAGTAGAGATCACAGGTTAAAACTAAAAGTCTGTGTGGGACCTAATCGTAAACATTTAATTTACTTGTTCATTAAATAATGGCACTTGCTATGTATAAACATCTCTTAGACTTTCCAGGCCTTTATTTTCCTAAAATCGGAATTTTCTTTTCCTAATTTTGTGAAGCTGTGACTGTCCTTCTTCTGGCTCGGCTTTGAGAAGGAGAAGGAATGCTTTCCACGAAAATCCAGAGAATAACCGTTTCCTGGCTTTAGGAGAAGTGACTATGCTAGTGACCTCTGCAGCACTGGCCTCTCTGGAGTCCAGGAAGCCCATTTCATAGCTTCCAAGACACAAAGGGAGTCTGTGCTCTGAAGTGAGGAGGAGATCCTGCCTTCCCATTGTATGCAGAAAACTCAGTGATTATCTGAGACTAACACAACGGCCAGCGCATCAATAGTTACACGGAACTACAAATGATCCGTAGTTTTTGGATTTAGCCTTGATAGCTAGATACCTCCTACCACAAACTGTCCGTGAAATACAAAATTTTCTGAAGGAGATATTTAAATAGGAGAGAGCCCTATGTTTCATGGATAATCCCTAAAGATTTATTTCTTTGAGTGTGCACAATTTACTTACTGCAGGGCCACTTTCACCTCTGTTACCACGGGGGCCAGGAGGACCGATTGGACCTGGATAGCCACTTGTACCATCTTTTCCAGGTGGCCCAGCTGGTCCTGGGGGACCCTAGAACAATGTTGAACACAAATAATATGGTCAAAATAGTTTACCAGATAATGTTAAATTCAGAAATACTTTGTGAGATATTTCAAACATGTCTGTACAATTTATCAGGTGTTTTCTCTTTCTTCAGCTATTGCCTATTCAGATGGCAAATTTATTTATTTAACCACACCGTCTGAATCTTCCTTCCAGTTATGCTAAGCAAGGAGTTTTTCTTACCCTTGCACCTGAAGCTCCTGGACTTCCAATTGCACCTTGTGGACCCAGGGGACCCTATGAAGAAGATAAAAGTAAGTCATACACCTCCCAATAATATTTTGCACCTAGCTGGATGTACCTTCAATAAAGACATTGAAAACATCTTTAAGATTATCTGAAACACATCCTTATAAAAGGATTATGTCCGATATGAGACAGACCGGTTGCCATTCTTTAACTAGAAAAAAATATTGAATGTTCTCTGTATGAAAGAATGTTAGTGATGTGATATCCAAAAAGAAAGCCAACCAACATCAATGAGCTTTGGATGAAATCTTGTATTCATAAGAATACATAGCTATATGCTCAAAATGCTGCATTTTTAATTGTATTACCAGTATTTAAATAATGTGACAAACACTCATGTTTTCAAATACATTTAAAAATTTGCTCTATTTATGCAGCACAAAGAACTAAGGCATATGTTCAAAAATCATTGATCACCTCACTGTCATAGTGTAAATGAGAATTTATCAGATTTTTTTTTTTGCTCATGCTATACATTAGACAACAGATTATACTGTGTTGTTAAGGAGGTTGATATTGATGGCATTCATAGTTAACACTTCCATATTTTTTGCCATCATAATAGATTAATTGAGTGAGTTTTGGTTTCTTGATTCTCACTTGTATCATAAGTACTATTAAATAGTTCTTTTCAGTATAAATCCCTTTATAAATTTTTACTTGTCATAAACACCTAGGGCATGCCTATTACCTTTCAATTCTTTTAGCTATTAAGAACTGTTCAGGGTGGTAATGCATGTTTACCAATCCAATGCAAAATACTCACAGGAGGACCAGGGAGACCAGGTGTACCAGGAAATCCTCTATGACCCTTTATACCGGTGCTGCCTCGTTCACCAGTTTCACCTTTATCACCACGAGGACCTTGGGGACCCTGTAAGAGTAGATTTGCAATAAAAGGAATATATAAAGAAATAAGAGAAATGCCCAAATAACAGGAAATAGTGAATGTATGATATCACAAATACTTTAAATATGACTTACAGCAGGACCACGAGCACCAGCAGGACCAGCAGAGCCAGGAGGGCCAGGTGGACCCTGTGACACAATAAGAATAAGATGGTATGCATCACTTGGAGTTGACTAGACCGCCTTTTTACTTCCAGATACACAGTATGTTCAAAGCCAGCAGCTGTTTGGAAACAAGGGGGAGCTCCACACACACACAAAATAATCAGCAAGAATTCAGTTCCTTTTCCTGTCAATGTTAGTCTTAATTAGCTGCTTGTAGGCACACATACCACATGCGCTAGACCCCTGGTTCATGTGCTGGTGTCAGCACTTCTCAGAAGAAAAACTTGAAGACTTTCGAAGTTACTCCCTTAGTTTAAATAATGTCGTTTGTGCTGCATGAGGACCAGATGGGATGGAAATGAAGATAGGACCTTGGTGGGGTGATGCGCTTTTTGGCATCCTAAGCAGTATGTGAATTTTGAACTTAATTTATGTACAGTTATCAGAACATAAACAGTGATGTCTTTCCCCTTGATATTCTTATAAAAGAGAGGTCCTCAATGCCAAGACACTATAACAGTAACAAATGTATAACTGTTCCAAACTTCTACTTTATTGCTGCATTAAATGAACTTTGCACAGGAAAGGTAGGTAAATAAGCAGTAAGCTATTTATTTTGGTCTTACCTGAAATCCTCTTTCACCAGCTTTTCCAGGTGCACCACTGGTACCTGCAGGTCCAGGGTGACCAGGAGGTCCTGGAGGGCCAGGGGAGCCATTTTCACCACGGTCACCCTGCAGATAGTAACAGTTGGCAGGATAATTAATTTAATGTTTTACAGACCTACAATGTAAAGAGTATATTCAGCGGAGCATAAGAGGTTCAAGGAACAAGTTACATACATGGAACCATGTATATTATCTCTACATAACATTTATTTGGCAGTCTAAAGATATTGGTGATGCCTTACTTTGCCTCCTGGGGATCCATCACGTCCAGGCAAGCCATCTGAGCCAGGGTTACCCTGGAAAAGACAGTGGTACAGTTTGTTCATAAACTGGATGCTGAATAGACAGCTTGTTTTCCAGTAAGCTTAAATAGTGCTCATCAAAGAAAGAGGAAGTTTTCAAGAAGGACGAGTTCCTGGAGGTGGAGAGGCCCATAAAAGACCTGCAAGACCTGCGTTATTTTGTAGGCGTACAGGCAGTGCAGTCTCTTGTTCAGTTCCAAGTGAGACAGAGATGTGGTCTACAGGTAGCAAAAGGTATAGCAGAGACAGCAGGCTACGCCACCTTATGTGAGAACGTCACCTGCCCAGGTCCCTGTGCATCAGGCACTTGAAGGATGCTTTGTGAACCTTAACGCGTATTTATTCCCAGAGGAGTCTCCCGTTTGTAACTCGCAAGCTAGCAGGAAGGTCTAATACATCCACTCACATCTCTGCCAGGCTCTCCAGGTAAGCCTCTTTGTCCAATCGGTCCTTGTGGACCAGGAGCACCGCGTTCCCCTGGGATGCCATTGACGCCTGGTTTACCATCTTCACCCTGAAGAAAAAGGGAAAGGATTTCATTGCAAATAGATAACGTACTTATGAAATACCATCGTATTGTACATCTTTAATTAAATACACAGTGATTATGAAGGAGGCCTAATAAAGTGAAGGGCCAGTGTGACTTTGGTGATTATGAATTCTCCAAATAACAAAGATAAAAACTTGGCCAAACTGGTTTCTTTTCATTGCTGGTAATATTCATGCAAGGCCATTGAACCCAAGGAATGTTCCTTCTTGTTTTGTAAACTAAGAAATAATAAATGAGCATGTCTCTTTTCGTATGCCCAAAAACAATAGACAAAGCAGTTAACAAAAAAAATATGCTGATCTATCACTATATTAGTGATAAAATACAAACCACGCCTCACACCACTTCCCTGGAGGGAGGTGAAAGTGTTTTTCTGTTTGGGTCATAACATTTAAGCAAGATAAAATATTGAGAATTAAGCAAAGATAAACAACTTGCGGTAGGTGAGACTATGACTCAGATCTTGTCTCAAGGAGAGTTTAAAGCCCATGACCCTCCTTAAGACAACCTCACATCCCACAGCTGCTGCTTAGTGGACATTTTAAAGCCTGATCTTACAAGTGTAGACACACATAACTAAATTCTGTAGTCTCTGGACTAAAAAGCGTTAAAAAAAATACAACATGTTCACTACTTTCTGTATCTCTAAGCTATTTTCAGCAGCTGGATTACAGTCCCTGTGTTAGCGTTGAGGCTATTGCTGCAGTGAATGCTCTCTCACCTTGGCACCTGCCATCCCAGGTGGACCACTCGGGCCACGCAGACCTGGCAAACCCGTGCCACCCCGGCCACCAACAATGCCTTGAGGACCTGGTTCACCTGGTGCCCCCTGTTGAAGAAAAGGTCAGATCAGTCAATGCTGAGCATCTTCAACATTCAATAGGTGGCTTCTTATTCTTGACAGACATAATCCCTGTCTATTGGTGTAACAGTCCCTGGCTGGATGTGTACTTACCCTTTCTCCTCGTGCACCTGGTGGCCCTTTTTCACCTGGTGAGCCAGGCTCACCTCTTGTTCCAGCAGGTCCTGGACTGCCAGGAGAACCGGCACTACCAGGGGGTCCAGGAGGCCCATCCTTGCCTGCAGGCCCTGCGTTACCAGGGGGACCTGGACTACCCTAAAAAGAATTTTAAAAAGAAGAGCGTGAGCTGTGTTATCTGAAATAGCAGCACGCGCTTACTGGCATTGATCTTTCCTCATGAAAGCCAACCAGATTTGAGTTACTGCCTGAAGGCGGATTTAGGGTCCAGCCTCTATGTACCCCAATCTGATCTGGTCTTATAAAGAGAACTGGTCTTATAAAGAGAATACTTTCGCCTACCACTTTCATAACTGATATTTTTTTTTTTTTCTCCCTACTCACTGGACATATGGTTTGCATAACCTGCACGTTTTGGATGCCCAGTGGTTGTAATGCAGCCAACACAGGACACACGTTCCTTACTCGTGGCTCTGCCACAGCAATTTGAAATAGTAGCAGACCCTGCTGATTTCTTGAATTATTCCTGCCAGATACCTTTAAGGTGGTGTCTTAGACATGTGCAGAATGAAATGTCTTTCATTAAAACTCTTAGCTTAGCCAATCAATGGAAAGCATTAAGTTGACTTTAATCCTACTTTTTCTTTCTATTCAGCAATATTCTAATTTGCATCTGTCTGTAAGCATAAGACAGAAAATAAAAATTCGTTTATTCAAATATAAAAGATTTTTTCTTACTTTATAACTAACTCAGTTACCATACAACAAAGGATAACTTATAATTTTGATTAAAAAAAAAAATATGGGTAAATCCATTATATTCTTTGTATTTTCTTAATTTTTAAAGAATCAAAAATCAGAATCTAATTTTTACTATGCAAGTCAAAAGTAGGTGCATGTTGAATATGCAAGGATATTATGAAACAGCCTTTCTTCATACACAGATATTGTGTAAAATATTGGAACTAAGCCAACATATCAGCATACATTTTTATAATAGGACACTGCAAATTGGTAGGTTAAACTTCAGATGTAGGCCATACCATAAGAGAGAAACTTTGCCACAAGAATTTTTCCAAATGCCTCTGTCCCAAGAGAATGAAATCTTAGGCTATTCCATTCTACAGGCAACTAAAAAAAAATTATCAAAAGTGATCTACAAAATGTAGTTTTGAAAATGCATACTAGTTCAAGATCCTGAAT
>NW_009603236.1:0-9926 GCF_000690535.1 Cariama cristata
AGGGAGGTGGTGATGGGTTGGTGAGGGTACCCAGGAAGGCAGTGATGGGCTGGTAACGGTACCCAGGTGAGCAGTGGTAATACCCAGGGAGGTGGTGATGGGTTGGTAACGGTACCCAGGTGGGCAATGGTGGTACCCAGGGAGGTGGTGATGGGTTGGTAACGGTACCCAGGTGGGCAATGGTGGTACCCAGGGAGGCGGTGATGGGTTGGTGAGGGTACCCAGGAAGGCAGTGATGGGTTGGTGAGGGTATCCAGGGAGGTAGTGATGGGACAGTGGAGGTACCCAGGGAGGAGGTGATGGGTTGGTGAGGGTAGCCAGGTGGGCAGTGGTGGGGCAGTGGTACCCAGGAAGGCAGTGATGGGTTGGTGAGGGTACCCAGGTAGGCAGTGGTGGTACCCAGGAAGGCACTGATGGGTTGGTGAGGGTATCCAGGGAGGCAGTGATGGGACAGTGGAGGTACCCAGGGAGGAGGTGATGGGTTGGTGAGGGTAGCCAGGTAGGCAGTGGTGGTACCCAGGAAGGCACTGATGGGTTGGTGAGGGTATCCAGGGAGGCAGTGATGGGACAGTGGAGGTACCCAGGGAGGAGGTGATGGGTTGGTGAGGGTAGCCAGGTAGGCAGTGGTGGTACCCAGGGAGGCGGTGATGGGTTGGTGAGGGTAGCCAGGTGGGCAGTGGTGGGGCAGTGGTACCCAGGAAGGCAGTGATGGGTTGGTGAGGGTACCCAGGTAGGCAGTGGTGGTACCCAGGAAGGCACTGATGGGTTGGTGAGGGTATCCAGGGAGGCAGTGATGGGACAGTGGAGGTACCCAGGGAGTTGGTGAGCTTACCCAGGGAGTTGGTGAGCTTACACAGGTAGTGGAGGTACCCAGGAGGACAGTGGAGGTCCCCAGGGAGTTGGTGAGCTTACCCAGGTGGGTGGATGCTCTCTGTAGGCTCCCTTTAAGACTCTAATGGGTCTTTGCTTTCACGCCTCTCCTGACCAGCCCTTTCGGATGGAGATTAGCTCAGGTATCTTTCTCAGCCCTGGTTCACCACAGCCCCACAGAGACATGTGCACCATTAGCAGCACCGGCGACGCACCAAGGGCTGATTTAAGCACTCTCGGTTTTGAACATGCTCTTTCTCTAAGGCCCCTGCAGAGCTGGCTCAGGAAATACTTGCTCCCGACTTTGTTGTTATGTTTGCATTTGTTGTTGGTTTGGTGCCGTAGCATCTTTCCCCACTAAAGCCCCCTGGCAGTAATGCCAAGGGGATTTTCTCTCTTTTTTTTACTAAAATTCCCTGCTATTGTTGCAAGCCTCATGTCAGACAACCGCAAAAAACCCCACCACTAAATAGATGTGGGGTTCCACGCTTGCAGTGGGTCACTGGGCACTCAGATGGCTATGTGGATGGTACTTGCTATTTTTCACTTTCTAAGAGATACTTTACATTTGAAACTATAGCGACATCAAATTCTCAATAGAGTCGGTGTCTGAGAGAATAACGTAAAGTGATGGAGGCGGTGCAATCCGCAACAACCTACAAAACAGATCTGTGCAAAGCCTGAGCTTGTTCCCATTAAACACAGCTACCACAGGCAGTTCCGTCTTTTTTAGCCTATTTGCTCTCTTTCGTATTTAACCACAGATCTCACACACAGCCTCATTCCCAGGATAAGCGCAGACAGCTGGGATGCATCGCGTGTAATTGTGTGTATTTACATACATATATATACACGGTACCGTGAAGCTGAGTCAATGACCCTCTTTTGTTCCCTCTTTAATGCAGGAGCTCAGCACCCTGGGATTTGAATGTACCCTTGAAGAGGTTGATCTTGAAGATATCACCAAGAATCAAATCAACACGATAAAAGCTTGCACATCTGAGGATTCAGGGGTAAAAAAAAAAAAAAAAAATTATCAAGTTTCAGCATCGTATTTTCATGGAACAGACATATAATTCACACTTCCACAAAATCACCATGTCTCATTTCTTCTTTAATTTGCAGACTGGAAACTGTCCAGTACTGGAAAGATCTACTTTTGATACGGTAAATTGCAAGTTTCCCAAAAGAACCCCTCCTTTTGCTTGTTGTACGTTTAAAGCATAGATTCCCACGTTTCCTAACAATTCTGCCTTTTGCAGAGCAAATGCCTGCAGGGCATCTATGAGGATCTGAATGCCTACAGGGCAGAGCTGAAGAACTTCAGTGATCAAAAGGTGCTGGCAACTATTGATGAAATGATGAGAGTGAGTATTCCTGCCTCCTTCCTTTCTGCTATTTCTGTCTTAAACCAGAGGCTTTAATCCAGTTTGCTCCATTCTGAAGGCAGGCAAACAGTGACCTTTCTTTAATTTGGTAACTTAAAAAAACCTGCCTGTTACTGGTTTTCCTAGAAGGGACTTGGTTCTTAGGAATTGTGTGTCACACTTTGTATTTTTGCCTTGCTGATACGGTCAGCCCCCCAGGACTGAGACGTACGGCTCCTTAGCATCCCTCCTGCTTTCACACCGCTCCGCTCTGGCAAGGAGACGGGGAAGAGGATTTTCTGCCAGCTTCTCAGAGATCTCAAAAATAGCGTAAAAGATAGAGTTAAAGGGACAGAGCTCTATCTCTCTTCCAAATACTGACATATAACACGCCTGGTATACTGAGTATGGCGTAGGATGTACTGAACTTTGATAAATATTATTAGTGAGAAGAGGGAATAGATGTTAAAAGCTTGTTTGTTTATCTAACAAAAGCTAATTTAAAAAAAAAAAGTTAATTGCCTTTGTATTGACACAGCATCTCCCATAGCCTGGAGATTCAGGCCACGGGCAGATGAGCCCAGTCTAAAGGGTCGCTAGACAAAGCCGGCCATAGGCTTTTTATTGAAAAAGCATCTTTATTCCTGGGCAGAAAGAGCCTTTGTGCATGAATGGACATTTTTGTCTCAAGGAAAGTACAGCTGCACATCCAAAGTCTATTAATTATACCACTAAATATTTCAAAATTTATCCTAAGTCTATTAATTATACCATTAAAGATTTCAAATTTTTCATTTATGAGAATACGTTATTATTTCTAAGTCTTGTCATTCACCTCTTGGGAGGGGGCAAAAAAAATCTACCGAGGTTTTTTTTCAGCCGCTTTCTGGCGATAGTTCTTAACTCCCCTTCCTCTTCCCAGGCGCTGAAGACCAGCAGCAGGAGCGTGCCGCAGCCCTCGGCGGGCGCGGGGCTGAGCTCCTTCAAGGAGAGGATGAGGCTCTGCAGCATCCTTCACGCCTTCCGAATCCGCACCATCACCATCAACAGGATGATGAACTACCTGACCTCCCCGGAGAGCTCGCGGTAACCGCCCGGCCCTCCAGCACTGTGGGTACTAATTTGACCCAAGGATGTTCTGGAGGGAAAAAAAGAAAAAAAAAAAGTAGGGTCGATACCCCGCGAGGTGGTCGGTGGCTTTTAAGGAATCTAGAGCATAATATTTCAGTTTCTTATAAATCACGTTTTAGCAAGCTCTTGTTAGTGCCTTTTAATCTATCATGTTAAACTTCCAGATTTCTAGAAAATAAGCTACGTTGCCGTACCAAAATGTTCTCAAACCACCAAACACTCAACTGTAATTTAACTCTTCTATTTATTCAGCTGTAATTTTCAGAAATTGAAACATATTTATAATAATCAATTTATTTATGATGATATTCCTTATTTATTCTATTTATTGCCTAATAAAATTAAAGTTTGCATAAAAACTGCGGTGCCTTTTTTTTTTTTCCTTCCACAAGCTATAACGTGAATGTTTTTAAAATACTTTGCTGGCCTGTAAAGGTATGCCATAGTAACATTCAGCACTGGCATCATATTTTAAAATCCTGTTTCTTTTCTTGCTTACATCAGACATGTTTCTTGTGGATTTTCTCTCAGGCCGAGCACTCAAAGCAACCCACTTGATTTCATCCTCACTTACAGTCATTTTTCCAGCCGGTCACACAGTTTCCAGGGTGAAGCCCTGGCCCCACCGAAACCAAAGTGAAATTGTGGGTTCCAGCGGGGCGGCACGGACCAAGCTCTGAGCCAAGAGCAACCTCGTCCTTCGGTTCTGCGATGCAGCTGCGATGTTTTCATTCCTTCTGCCTGCAAGAACTGGACAAAGCCAAACCGAAAACTACAGAAATAAAACTTTTTTTTTTAAAAAAAAAAAAAAAGCTTCTTGATTTTAATTTAAAGCACCTGAAGTTTGAAGACCTTATCATCTCTTTTGACCACCTGCTACGCTATCCAGTTACCTTCGTTCTTACAAACAAGCATCTTGTTTCCAGCTTGGATTTACTGATCTCTGCTTCGGACCAGAGGGTCCTACTGGAGCTTTGGGGTTTATTGGGTATCGTAAAGGTCCCCCTGATGTACATAACGGTGGGGCATCAAGGGCTGGGTAGATGGCCCACAACATACAACAACCTTGTAACGTTTCACCCAATAGCTAAGGTAAATTAAAAGAAAAAAATCAAATCATACATTAATAGTGTAAATGTTTCCTTTTTAATCCTTATTTTTTAAAAGTAGGCTTATTCTTTCCTAGACATACACAGAGGAAGACGATCAAAAGAATCCTGCGTCTAAAAACAAGACAATCTCCCGTATCGGCTCGCCGCTCTCTTCTGCAAACAACCCTCTTTCCAAATCTTTCCCAAATCCGAAGTACACACATTGCCGACAGAGTGACAGCCTTCACAGAGATTTTGGCTGCTCCCGTTTTAGTTTAAGTGCCTAATTCTATTCAAGTTAAAATTCATCAAGTAAAAAAAAAAGTATAAGAAGTTTATAATACAAAAAAAAAAATTATACAACATAAAAAATTATCTTATAAAAACTGAGACAGACTATACACAAAAGAGCAAGGAATAAATTCCCAGAGAAAATTCAAAGCTGCCCGGAGTTAATAGTGGTGTTCCCATAAAACCAGTCTTTGGGTTTTTAGAAAACAGAACTACAGCTTAACAAGGACTGAGTGTACACGAGCAGATACAGTAATGACCTATATACACAGTGATTATGCAAAAGAATTTACCTGCAAGCTTAGGATTATTCTTCCCTGATCTTGGGCATCTGTGAGAAATACAAAGTACCTCATGATTTTGGCAGTTCAATTTTTTTTTTTTAAGGGGATGAAAGTTTCTGCATAACTTTTCTCCCTGTCTTTCCCTGATGTAAATAAAAACGTTTTCCGACAATGATTGTATACCTGAAGAAGGTCAACTGGTTTCTTCCAGTGTTGATGTCTTTTAGGACCGGCTTTAACGAGCCAAAGCCGGGTGCCAGTGTTGGGTTTCCCCGTTCGTGAAGCCCGGCACTGCCAGCCGCGACGCCGGGATCCACCGCATGAGTCATTGCTCCTGAAAGTCTTACGTGTGCTTATATCCGAGCAAAATTTCATTCACGCTTCTTGCGAAGATCCCGCCTAATACTTCCCGCTGAGTGATGATGCCTCGCATCTTCCTTCCCCAATCCCAGCGAGGGTCCCGGGGAAGCTCCCACCGCGCTCCCGGCCGCGGCGTCGCCAGCTCAGCGCTGAGCCGAGAAACCTGAGGAAAGGAAGGCGCACAGACACACCGCGATTACCCTGTCTCTAGAAGTTACTGCCACGTGCAAGTTGAACAAGAAATGTATTCAAAGCCTACGGGACAGGGTTGGGAGGGTCAGACGGGCGAGGGAGTACGAGCAGCTCTCCACCCTTTGCGGTCAGGGAGAATTAAGAAAGAACAAAGTTTTGCCTGTTGCTGAAAAAAATTTATTTCGTTTTTGAGAAAGGTTCCCCTTGGCTGGCTTAGTTCTCGGCTCACTGAACAGCTTTGGTTTGCAGAACGTCGGAAGCCCCCCAGAAATGAGGGGGAGCAGCCAGGGACAGTAAGGGAACACCGACCGCCCCCCCCCAGGGGTCCGCAGGGCTCAACCGCTGAGTCGGCCGTCAGGGGAAGGTGGTGATTCCCCCTTCCTAAAATACGTAAGAGTAAAGACCCAAACATCTCTTCTCAGGACTTCAGAGAAGCCCAAGAATTGCCTTGGGTCTATAACGCCGAGTCCCTCGGGCATGCCGAGAGTACGTCCGTGCAAAAATACGATTCATTCTGTATCAGTTTCTGAAGGGAAGTATAAAAATGCCACAAGAAAGAAAGTTATCGCTAACATCAGAAGGGAGAAAATTTTGCCCTACGTAGTAAGACACGTGCGAGGTATTTGGTAAACTCTCTGATGCGAATTCTTAAAATACATCACCTGAAACACGGGGATGTACCGAAGTAAACGTAACGGGAAGGCGATACCTTGCAGGGCTTGCAGGATCTCACAGGACGCTTTTTCACGGAGCCTGTGGTACAAAGCTTCTGCAGTTCCGTTGCTTTGCTCTCTGTCTCTCCACTTGCTTAACACCAGAAATTTTTGTATATTAACTTCTCGCTCGGTTGCCTGGATCTGCTCGATGTCTTTCATTTCCATCTGAAGACACTCAATGGCAATTTCCCTCCACTGCCTACCAAACAACTTTGCGATCTCCATCAGCTGTTGATCAGTTAACTTTTTCGGTTCAGTTCCATCTGAAGAGACACAGAACAAAAAAATCCGATTTAACATTGCTCTTTTCATTAAACTTGTAACTAAATCACACTATTAGGTCTGTGCATGGCCGGGGGACGTACGATGAAGGTGATCTTCTTATTCAGATTACCCAGCAAGGGCAGAGCCAAGCGCTGGAGAAAAGGACTAAGAAGCCCAACTCATGACGATGTCTGATTCCATGCTGGCTGCTGTAAAGGGTTTTTTTCCCCCATTTATAAGCAGCTATTCATCACGGGAAGGATCTCCCAAGGTTACCAAGCACCCAGAGATTTTGAGACATCTAACGTTAGGGCGATGCTAAGCGCTCGCTATCTCCCGGCAAGTTCAGATGCCTGCTGTTCTCAAAGCCTCCAGCCGCTCCGGAAAGGTGAGGTTTGGTTTTCCTTTAACTGCAGTGGCTCCGAAGTCTCGGCCCAGCCCGTGCTGTTACAGGGACCGAGCCGCTCTCCTTCTCCGTGCCACCACCGACCGAGAGAGAAAACGGAGGTTTGGAGGGAGGGAAGCTCTCCCGCTGGCGGCTACATGCACCCATCAATAAATACCGATGGGGCTACTTTTGCCGATTATTTTTTCATTTCCTTATTGAACTAACATTATTTCTTCTGTATTTGTTCCAAGTAACTATCGGTAAATGAGTAGTTTCTGGGTGGGAGCTCCCAGCATTTCTGACCATCAGGTCATCACGTGTCAGCAATGAACAAGAACTGACTTTTTCTTTTCTCAGAAAATCAGGAGATAGCCCAGACGCAAAATCTGAGACCTGTAGTGGAAACCTCTTTCAAAAACAGCCACTATTGCCCAGTCTGAGAAGACAAGACCGTTTTAGCTGAGCCTTATAAAGCAAATTTCCTACCTGCTTCTCCCCATTTACTTACTGAAG
Source organism: Cariama cristata (assembly GCF_000690535.1). Classification (NCBI taxonomy): domain Eukaryota; kingdom Metazoa; phylum Chordata; class Aves; order Cariamiformes; family Cariamidae; genus Cariama; species Cariama cristata. Next base: position 7,468 of record NW_009603236.1, read on the forward strand.
GAAGGACAGCGTACCAAAGCACACAAAGGTAGGTACAGTCTCGGCACCTACAAAAGCAGCACTTTCTCTTCCTATATTTCACGCTCAGATTTGTGGGGGCTTTAAAAAAGCGAGCTCAGGTTCAATTCACAGGATACAAAAAAAACCCCAAAACAACAACCCAAACGTGTTATTTTAAATGACGCAGCAACGCTCTACCTGCATTATTGCCGGTCCTTTGCTTTTTGCTACAGAGCTCATCTTCTTCCAAAATGCTGAGGGCTGGTTTCCGTTTTTTGACGCCTAGGAAGCAAGCGAGAGGCGATGTTACCTCTGCCGTCTCGCTCCGGCTACGACAGCGAGCGAGGTACACAGAGAAAAAAGCACCCCCAACTTATCTTCAAACGGACTTACTGACTGCGCTTCGTTTCTGCTTGTTTTTGTTCTGATCGTAATGTATCCAGTCACCTGGCAAACAGTTTTCAAAGGAAACAAAAGGTGAAGGAGGAATTCCCATTGCTATGCCCCACATCCAACAATTCCCAGGCACAAAACCAAGCTGTTGGGTGGGTGGATTCTGGCTGCTGAGCTAAGATTTTATATAACGAGATGATTTTTTCCTTCTTTTACCCAACGTGCTGCAGCATGCCATCTATAACGTGCAATAGAGATTGCATATATCGCATAATACGCAACAGAGATTGCAGATTATTCCCAGTAAGTAAAACTACAGCGGAGCATCCTCCCGCACACCCCGTGGCCCCGAAGCCTTCGCCCGTTCGCTCACGAGGGATTACGCAGGGTACTGCAAGATCCCCGACCCGACCTCCCGGAGCTCTGCTCTTTGTCTTTTATCCCTTCCAGCTCCAAACCTCGCGATTTTAAGAGCAGGAATTTAGGTGCATCCAAGGGCTGAATGACAGCCCAACTCCCGCGCCTTTTGTCGTGGGAAGACCGCAGACTCACTCTCTCTCAGTTTTGCTTTCCATACGACCGCGTCAGAGTCCAGCTCAACCAAAGACAAGGTGAAGTCGCCAGGTTTCTCCAAATAGACCTCAATGTAGCTTTTTAGTTTCAAGAGAGATCCATCAACAAATTCAATTTCCTATATCATGTAAAGAGGTTAAAAATAAGTATTTATCCAAAACAAACTAAAGAGGAACTATTGGGCGGTTGGCACAGAGCTGAGCCCAGCTCCAAAGTTTTGCAGTTCACTTTAGCGTCAGGATTTCATCCCAAAATTTTAGGGCTCTAAGAGGCAAATGCTTTCTGCAGCAATGGCGAGTGAATGTGAAAAACGTCCTTAATGCCAGCGCAGGAATGTACAGAAAAAGCCGTTTTGTGCCCTGTTTCTAATGAAGCTGCGATGCACGGACGGAGGGCTGTGTAAGGGACTTACCTCCGGAGTGATTTCAGCTTCTGGCTCACAAACTAATCTATATCTCTTTCCATTCTGTAGTAATTTTTGGCATACAGGAGGCTTGTCAATTTTAATGAATTTCTTATTCGAATGTTTGACAGCTTTCCAGATATCCTAAAATTTAAAAATAGAATTTGAAGGTTACTTACTTCAGTAAAGGAATTAACATTTAAAACCTGTGCTCAGGTGGCTCCTCGGGCTTTCCTCTGGCCCCGGCTCTATAGAACGGCCGCGACTTTCTCCACGGGACAAACTTTACAGAAAGTTGTGCACTAAACACCGTGCTCGAAAAACATCAGATGAACCTCTTCAGCTACTGTGCTGCGTGGCTGAAATTAGATAGAGGAGTTTGCAACCCGAATAAAAGGAAGGTTATTTGTCGCTGTCCTTATCTCGTGTTTGCCTGCGTATTGTAGGGGGGAACGGGCGAGAGGACAAGAAGCTCTTTCAGGTACAAATCCTGAGCTTTGTGGATTTTGGTGGCAAACGGGTTTCTTTTCTACAGCAGCTTGTGAGCGAGCACATTGGCCAGTATAATTACTTAAATATCATACCCTAACTTGGCAGCCCTTTTCAGTATGGAAGTCTCCGTACAGACAGATCTATATATATATAGCTTTGCAGGCAAACACTGGGGCGAGAGCAGAGCATCTCTTTGCCATACGCCATCCCCCATGGAGCACCCCCATAACCAACCCTGCCGGTATTTCTACGTCATGCCGCCCGACACGAGCCCTACCTTTATAAAGGAGTCGTTGTTTGTGGCCACGTAGACCCGAAAGGATAAGGAGGGATGCCCGTCGACAACTTTATAGAGGATGACGGCACCGTGGTACTGCACCGGCTCCTGGCTCTGGATGAGGGGTCCCACCGGTGACAGCGAGCTCACCAGCCACTTGACGTGCGAGGCCGAGTAGTCGGCGGAGGGCTCGATGGCTGCGTCCTTCCCTTTGATGTGTAAAACCTTGAAGGCCATGCCAGCACCATGATCTGCGGGGACACGGGGTTGCCTCAGCACCTCCTGCGCCGGGGCGCCCGCAGCCCTCCGTGCCCACCCGGC
>NW_009603236.1:9957-12113 GCF_000690535.1 Cariama cristata
CGGGGGACCGGCACTCACCACCGAGGCAGAGGGAGTGGGGAAACTGGATGGAGGTGAGAGCGGAGGGCGAGTTGCAGGACACGTTGAAGAGGGGGCCGCCGACGATCCACGGCTTTTCCACGAGGTCGGCATATTTGCTCCAGGATAAGAGGGAATATATGATTTTGACGGCCCTCGTTACCTCAAAAATCAAGCCCGTGAGGCTGCACTGGTAAGTCCCCTCTGCGTCCAGCTGCACCCTGCCGTGGGCAAGAGTGACCCGGTTAGTTTAGTTTCCACCGCCTAGTAATTACCATAGATATGTGGTTTGCAAGGGATAACAGCAAGACTCCCTCCCCAACAGGCGCAGAGCACTTTATCTGAATAGCACAGAAGCCACAACACTTTTTTTTTTTCTCTAGTCTCTACATTTAAACTGTCACCGGACTGTTACAAACTGGCCAGGAGGACCCAGCCAGTGCACGCAAAAGAGTTGTAAAGGATGCTTTGCCTCACGTTTCCTGTAAATGAGGCAGCTGCTTTTACACGAAGGGCTCAGCCCAGTTCCCGTCGATGTCTGAGCCGATGTCGTACGCTCACAGCACCAACATCGCACCCTCACAGCACCAACATCGCACCCTCACAGCACCAACATCGCACCCACCAACATCGCACCCTGATGACAACTTCCAAGCCACAGAGAGGGTGAACAAGGCCGGCATCCAAAGAAAAATGCAAGGTCGGTGCAAATGGGGAGGACAAGTGTCCCTGTGAAGCTTGGCAAGACCCCTCGTGTGTGTCCAGACTAAAAGAAGCACGTAAAAACGTGCCCGACGTTAATTACTGCGGCAAGACAAGGCAGGCAGGAAGGCGCCCTAAGAGCTTGCTTGGACCAGGATCTGGAGGCAGCATGGGCAGCTGCTCTAAATTGTTTATTTTTAAGGATTTGGAGGCATCTTTTGGTATAACTCCAAATGTATTTGTGCAGCAAACTAGTGTTCTTCCCACTTAAACCGAAGAGAGAAGTATCTTGATGAGAACAATGTACATGTATACGCATTATATTAAAAAAATCCATACATATATTGTTCTCCAGAAAGTGTCCTAGGGGTCACTTGCTCCTTCTGGTCCTATAAATAGATTAAAAAAACATATACATTTAAAAAGGTGATGAGAGAGCGGAATCACAATTTGCAAATTATCTCATGCAAAATGTATGGGTTGGGTTTTTTTAATAAACATACATTTTTATTTCTGCAGCGCTCACAGGGTGGCAGACAGTTCACTCCTAGCAAGAAAACAGGAAGATTAGCTCATTAAAAGCAAAGTAATTAAACACTCAGGAAAAAAAAAAAACCAAGCCAGCCCTCAAGAGATCTGTTCCTACCCGATTCATTGCAGTTGGGCAGCGACTCCTTCTCCTCCTGCTCTTCAGCTACGAAACAGAAGTTTGCAGCAAATACCTCAGCCTCCAGCAGGTTTCTGCTCCCGCGCTCGGCGAGGACAACCCACCCATTTAATTAGCTCACATTCATGAAAACCTAAGGAGAATATCTCTAAGACTAAGTCCTTGCACGCACACTTGCACACCGGCGTGCGCAGGCTTTGCACAGCATAGGGATGAAGCCGAAGGTCAGGACACGACTTTTGTCAAAAGCTCCTGACTTGCCCAAACTACTGAAAATTTTCACATCCCCAGGCCGGGTCTCATCGTGCCATACGAAGTTCAACCACCTGGCACGGAGGTACCAGTGAGCAGGTAACCACACTATCTGCGGTGCATTTGTCTCTAAAATGATTTAAATGCGCCTGAATCCTCCTTACTAACGCCCGACGCAACAGCGAAGCCCAGCAGAGTTGACACATCGGGCAAAAGTTTGTAGCCCGAGGGGCGGATTTCGCAGAAGCCGAGAGCCAAGGTGTGAGGATGGGCTGGCCGCCGGCGCGCAGACCTGGGAGAGGCACCAAATGTATTGCTGCCCCGAACAGCCTGGAAAACATCAGGCAAACCCCACTTGGTGCCTCGGCTCCCTTCCCGCAGCGATGCTATTTCAGTCCCCGAGCTGCAGCCGGGTTGCGGTGACCCGGGGCCACCCTTGGCACGGGGAAGCTCAGCTCGGCTCCGTCCGGCATCTCCCCGCGCCCACCGCCCTGCGCCGGGCTCCATTTGCAAAGCG
>NW_009603237.1:0-13879 GCF_000690535.1 Cariama cristata
AGTGGCCGTCGATGCTTTAGGGGGCAGGAGGAGGAGGAGGGTTGTGGGTGGTTTTTTCCTGCTGTCTCTGGGAGAGGAAACCAAACCTCCCCTTTCTGGGTGTTAACTCTCCAGCCCCCATGGGTTGGGTTTCAAACCACGTTTCTTAGGACTCGTTCTTTTGTAATAATGATTTGCACTGTTGTTTTTATCAAGAGGTAAAGGCGACAAGCTGGGAACTAAAAAGGATATGCTTGTAGGTTTTGTTATTGTATAAATGAAGGTGAATAATTAACCTGTTACACTTGATATTTTTGCAGATCAAAAGAAGGAGGAAACTATGCCCACAGAGGGAGAGAAATCTCCCGAGGCAGAGAATAACAACAATAATAATAAAAAAGGGAAAACTGGAGGCTCACAGGTAAAGCACACACACCCGAATAGGGAAGTGCCCAAGCTATTAGCATTTAAAATGAAATCTTCAGCTAACAGCATTTCCTGCTCAGGGCATCTTCTTTGAGTTGGATGAAACATAGTTGGTTGGTGCAATATTTTTGCTGCCTGGACATGTTTTTTTATTGCATTTTGATCAGCTGCTTTCCATGTAATAGAAGCATTTTTAAATTTTTTTCTTTATTTTAGCGGGTGGGGGAAAGACCGAATTGAGGATGCAGTTGAGGTCCTGGCTGTCACACATTCGTTGATAACTGAGGGCTTTATGTTAAAAGATGATTTACAGAAATATATACTTCCTTATTCAGAGCTGTATCATTGGTCTCTATGCAGAAGCACTTTTATTTTTTTCTGCTTCCTGTGTAAACCTTAATGCTTACTTCTTATGCTTTGTACTCATGCTCTTCTCCTGAATCTGTTCTGTTTTCTTTTTTTTTACGGATAGGATTCTCAGCCTTCACCTCTCGCTTTGCTGGCAGCCACTTGCAGCAAGATAGGAACTCCTGGTGAGAATCAAGGAACTGGACAGCAGCAGATTATTATAGATCCAAATCAAGGTTTGGTGCAGCTTCAGAATCAGCCACAGCAGTTAGAACTGGTAACAACTCAGCTTGCTGGAAATGCTTGGCAGCTTGTGGCTGCTGCTCCTTCTGCTTCAAAAGAAAATAACGTTGCTCAACAAGGATCTTCTGTTGCCTCAAGTGCAGCAAGTCCCTCCAGCAGTAACAATGGAAGTACATCTCCTTCAAAAACCAAATCGGGCAATTCTTCTGCGACAACCCCTGGACAATTCCAAGTGATTCAAGTACAAAATCCAAGCGGTAGTGTCCAATACCAAGTGATCCCACAGATTCAGACAACAGAGGGTCAACAACTTCAAATCAATCCATCTAATGCTACTGGTCTACAAGACATACAGGGTCAAATTCAGCTTATTCCTGCAGGGAATAATCAAGCTATCCTCACAACTGCAAATAGGACAGCTTCGGGGAATGTTATTGCTCAAAACCTAGCAAATCAGACAGTTCCAGTCCAAATTAGGCCTGGTGTTTCCATACCACTGCAACTGCAAACTATTCCTGGTACTCAGGCACAAGTTGTAACAACGTTACCTATAAACATTGGTGGGGTAACCCTAGCATTGCCAGTGATAAACAACGTGGCAGCTGGAGGAGGTTCAGGTCAAGTTGGCCAGTCTACTGAGAGCGGAGTTTCCAACGGAAATCAGCTAGCATCTACACCTGTCACTTCTGCCTCTGTTAGTACTATGCCAGAGTCTCCTTCCTCATCTTCCACCTCTACAACCACTGCCTCAACATCTCTAACTAGCAGTGACACACTAGTAAGCTCTGCGGAAACAGGCCAATACACAAGCACAGCAGGCAGCAGTTCCGAGCAGACAACTGAAGAACCTCAGACAACTGCTACAGACTCCGAAGCCCAGAGCTCCACTCAGCTTCAGTCCAATGGACTACAGAATGTCCAGGACCAGTCAGGTTCCCTTCAGCAGGTCCAAATCGTAGGTCAGCCTATTCTGCAGCAGATACAGATCCAGCAGCCTCAACAGCAGATTATTCAGGCCATTCCTCCACAGTCATTTCAGCTCCAGTCAGGGCAGACTATACAGACCATCCAGCAGCAGCCTCTGCAGAACGTTCAGCTGCAGGCAGTGAGTCCAACTCAGGTGCTCATCAGGGCTCCGACTTTAACACCATCAGGGCAGATCAGCTGGCAAACTGTACAGGTTCAGAATCTGCAAAGCCTTTCGAATCTTCAAGTTCAAAATGCTGGGTTACCCCAACAACTAACCATTACACCTGTGTCTTCAAGTGGTGGCACAACCATTGCCCAGATTGCACCAGTGGCTGTTGCTGGTACCCCCATCACTCTGAATGCTGCCCAGCTTGCTTCAGTTCCAAATCTTCAAACAGTAAGTGTTGCCAACCTGGGTGCTGCAGGTGTTCAAGTTCAAGGAGTTCCTGTTACCATTACCAGTGTTGCGGGTGAGTGGTCTGATAAAGTTTTGAGTTTGGCTTGGGTTTGTTTGATTGGGTTTTTTTGCTACTGCAAGAATACCGGACAGTTTTAAATTAATACTTTTTTTCAGGATTTTCTGTAATAAACATTAAACCCTTAACTGTGAGGGAATATGTTATCACTAAAATTCAGATTTTAAAATAGCTGACACTTCTAAACATTGAGCTAATATTGCCAGTTGTTGTCAACTGAAATGGAACTGTTTGATAAACTATCCTTAAATGATCCTGTTCTCCATCTTACTAAAGACTTGTAGGCTTGAGGAGTGAACGTGAGACTTTACTGTTAGAGCTTTGATATGATTAAAAAACAACAGGAAAAAGCTTTTTCCAACCAGGCAGTATTCCTAATCTCTGTATGGGGGATGTAGGATGAGAAGAGTGACAATATGTGAACTGGGTTATCTTATGTTGTGGCATGCATTTGTATGGAACTATTTGTTGTATTCTGTGCTAGCTCCTAAAGTTGTTCCCTTAAAAGTTTGAGTTCTGCAAAGAGACTGAGTGGAATAAGGTATGCTTGTGCACAACATAGTTTTTATGACTTGTCTTTTTAAAAAAATGAAAACATCTGGTAACTGTACCTCAGTACTTGCTGATGAACTTTTGATATGTATTATGAAATGCCTGTTTGGTTATGCTGGTTTAATAGTTGGGAAAGGAGCTATTAAAAGGCTCTAGGCTGGATAACAGAGCTTAGTTCTAAAGTAAATTCTGTGCAAGGTCTCTGCAGTGTCCCACAAGGGCAACTCTGTATGTAAAATTTGCAAACTTTTAATGCTTAAGATAAATCTTGGTTTAGGAGTTCTCTATGCCAGTTTGATAACTGCTTACATGAGCTTGGTTTTACTTCATACAAGTAAAAGTCTTCTATGGTAGTAGTTACCATAAACTTGTGTCTTAACAGCAACCCAACTATAGACACAGTTTAGTATAAAACTGTAAGAAAAAAGTCATGTTTAACTACTGTCCAGTCTACATAAACAAATGTTAGTATCATGTTGACAATCTATTTTTTTTATAATCACATGTTACGATGAAAAATGTTTAACTGGGCAAAGGATTGTTCCCTTTAATTGAAGCATTTTTGAGGACACTAATAATAAGAAATTTTATAATAAGAAATTTGCTGTTGGGAGAATTTAATCTGCTGTTGCAGTCTTTGGCGCTTGATGGCATGTTGAAATACTAAGACCTAGGTTGGTTGCACTAAACCTAGTTTACTTAAGGAGCATTACAGAAATGTTACATCTGGGTAATCAGAATTAAAATCTTGACCTTGTGTTTAGCTGTAATGGTTCAAAAAGAAGTTTCAGTTAGCTGGAGCTAACCAGCTGCTAGAACATCTTGTAGTCCAGTTTGCCTTGGAAAAATTTTTTCTTGATGGGAAGGTGCTGGTTGACTACTGTTGTTAGACAGAAGTCCCTGCTTTGGTAGGGCTCTTCTTAGCAAGACTGCTTTGGGAACAGCCTAGATTTCGGGGTGCAGGAAGAACCTTTCTGCATGCAGGTTTTTTCCTTCTTACTAATGGTGTACAGTTGTTTAGTATGCACTAGTAGGTATTAGAATAACAGATTCTGAGTATCAACTTGTTCAGTTATCTTGACTGCACCTCTGCTCGCATGTGATGTCTTTTGGAAAATAAAGGGATTGATATTTGTAACTGAGGATGAAAGAAGTGGAATGAGTCACAGGTATGGTCTGGAGATGTCATACAGGGTCCATAAGTTAACTAAACTTAAGCTTTGTGACCACTGAATTCCCATTCACCTTTCCCACCCACTCCTCCCTTCAGGTAGCCCTCATGACTGTTTCCGAAGCACTTCTAATTTTATGCTAGCAGCAGTGAATCCTCTGACTTTTTCTCCATTCCTTTGTATATAAGGTGCTATTCCTGTTCCCCAAGGCTTGAGGTTATTGAGAAAGACCAAACTTTGAGAATGTGAGAGATTAGTTATAATTTCCTTCTGTTACTTATCTCTGCTTCTCTCCTGTGAAACTTCCAGATGTTACACTCTGGGAATGGGAGACATAGTAGCATGGAAAGGAGAGTGAAGAGCATAATGTGCAGTCCTCAGTGCTATATTAAGTATTCAAGGAAAGAATGGTTATGAAATAAAAAATGACAAACATGCTAAAAATCTAAACTTTGCTTACTACTTATAAGGAATAAGCTGTCTTGATCAGGGCTATTAACTTCCTCAGATTTCCTGGGTTTTTGTTTTGAAATGGGTTTTGCTATTACTGTTACTCTGGCAAGGGGATGTCAAGGACAAGAAGGGCTTCTTCAAATAAATCAGTAGCAAAAGGAAGACTAGGGACAATGTGGGTCTGCTGTTGAACGAGGTGGATGCCCTGGTGACGGGTGATACAGAGAAGGCAGAGTTACTGAAAGCCTTCTTTGCTTCAGCCTTTACTACTAAGGCAGGCCCTCAGGAATTCCAGACCCTGGAGGTAACAGAGGAAGCCTGGAGAAAGAGAGACTTTCTTTTGGTCAAGGAGGATTGGGTTAGAGATCATTTAGGCAAGCTGGACACCCAGAAATCCATGGGCCCCAATGGGATGCACCCACAAGTGCTGAGGGAGCTGGCAGATGTTATTGCTGAGCTGCTCTCCATCATCTTTGAAAGGTCATGGAGAACAGGAGAAGTGCTTGAGGACTGGAGGAAAGCCAACGTCACTCCAGTCTTCAAAAAGGGCAAGAGGGAGGACCCAGGAAACTACAGGCCAGTCAACCTCACCTCCATCCCTGGAAAACTGATAGAACAACTCATTCTGGATATCATCTCTATAAGCATGTGGAGGAAAAGAAGGTTGTCAGGGGTGGTCAACATGGATTCACCAAGGGGAAGTCATGCTTGAGCAATCTGATAGCCGCCTATGATGGTATGACTGGCTGGGTAGATGAGGGGAGAGCAGTGGATGTTGTCTACCTTGACTTCAGCAAGGCTTTTGGCACTGTTTCCCCTAACATCCTCATAGGTAAGCTCAGGAAGTGTGGCTAGATGAGTGGACAGTGAGGTGGATTGAGAACTGGCTGAATGGTAGAGCTCAGAGGGTTGTGATGAGCGGTACAGAGTCTACTTGGAGGCCTGTAGCTAGTGGTGTTCCCTAGTGGTCAGTTCTGGGTCTGGTCTTGTTTAACCTATTCATCAACGACCTAGATGAAGGGAGGGAGTGTACCCTCAGCAAGTTCACTGATGATACAAAACAGAGGAGAGGCCAATACACCAGAAGGCTGCACTGCCGTTCAGCGAGACCTGGACAGGCTGGAGACTTGGGCAGAGAGGAACATGATGAAGTTCAACAAGGGCAAGTGTAGGGTCCTGCACTCAGGGAGGAATAACCCCATGCACCAGTACAGACTGGGGTTTGACTTGCTGGAGAGCAGCCCGGCAGAGAAGAAAAAGTTGACCGTGAGCCAGCAATGGACCCTTGTGGCCAAGAAGGCCAATGGTACCTTGGGGTGCATTAAGAAGAGTGTGGGCAGCAGGTCAAGGGAGGTCATCCTCCCCCTCTACTCTGCCCTGGTGAGGCCACACCTGGAGTGCTGTATCCAGTTCTGGGCTCCCCAATTCAACAAAGACAAGGAACTACTGGAGAGAGTCCAGTGAAGGGCAACGAGGATGATCAGGGGACTGGAGCATCTCTCTTATGAGGAAAGGCTGAAAGAACTGAGTCTGTTCAGCCTGGAGAAGAGACTGAGAGGGGATCTCATCAATGCTTATAAATACCTTAAGGGCAGGTGTCAAGAGGATGGGACCAGCCTCTTTTCAGTGGTGGTCTGCAACAGGTTAAGGGGCAACAGGCACAAACTGAAACTCAGGAAGTTCTGTCTGAATATGAGGAAGAACTTCTGTACTTTGAGGGTGGCAGAGCACTGGCACAGGCTGCCCAGAGAGGTTGTGGAATCTCCTCTGGAGATATGCAAAGCCCACCTGGATGCGATCCTGTGCAACCTGCTGTAGGTGAACCTACTTTGGCAGGGGGGTTGGACTGGATGATCTCCAGAGGTCCCTTCCAACCCCAACCATTCTGTGATTCTGTGTTACAGGAAACCTTTTGAAAAAATAAACTGCTCAGTTACCCAAACATCTGCAGGCTGGTATTTCCATTCTTTTTCTGCAGTACCTGAACTTGTCAGGGTGAACTCTTTTGTACATTAATTGAACTCTCCAGAAGTGGATCATTCGCTACAAATGAGTGGTAGAAGTAGGTGTTGGGAATGAGCTGTTTGGAGGATGTCCAGAAAGTGTCAGGGAAAAGACTGAGTGAAGGACTCACCCCATCCATTGATTCAGGTTTGTTAGGAAAAAAAAAAAGTTACTTTGTCCTTCAGGCATACTCAAGTGATCAAGCCAGCTGAGTTTCAGGGGAAAAAAAATAAATCACAATAAGTATTTGTCTGAAATAACTGTTCTTTTAATTGTGATGTATTTCTGTTCCATGAACATTGGTTTTCCTAGTTATTTCTACAATGACGTACTTTAGGTATGTTTTTCTTAGTTTTTCAATAGTAAATGAAATAGTAAAGCAATAGAACACTAAATAACTAACTGCAAATAACAAGAATTCTTAGCTTAAAATTATTATGGAAATGTTAAGCTATAGAACTGTTTTGAGAAAATAGCTTTTTTTTGGGGGGGGTCAAAGGGGTTCTAAATTCCAAAAGAGACAAAATTTCATATTAGGAAGAAGAAATATTAAAATCTTCAAGTAAATATTATATTTTGGTCTACTTTTTATAACCTTTGTTACTCAGAGTTTAGGATCCCAAGGTGTGTAGGCTTTACTGTAAACCGAGTAGGATGAATAAATGTGTTTGGGTTTTTTTTGTTGTGTTTTTCAGTTAAAAGTTCAAACATTGCTCTTGGTAAGTGTAACACTTTGGGTTGTATCTTGTGTGTGGTCAAAAAGCAGGACAAAGCAGAGAAGTTCTCACATCCTTTCACTTTCTGGCATGGGGGAGAACTCAGTCAATATCAAGATTATAGAGGAAAATTACTTTTTTACTGTGAGTGTGACCAAGCACTGACACAGGTTGCCCAGAGGAGTTGTGGACTCTCTGTCTTTGAAGATATTGAAAAGCTGTCTAGAGATGGTCCTGGACAACCTGTTCTGGGTGGCCCTGCTTGAGCAGGGGGGTTGGACCAGGTGACCTCCAGAGGTACCTTCCAGTCTACACTGCTCTGTGATTCTGTGAAATTTTCCTGAGAAGATGTACAAAGTGTCAGTCAAAGGAGTAATTCTATGTACAGAAGAAAGCTGGATGAGAACATAGAAACTAAGTATCTGAGCCTTAAAAACATATTTTTAAACAATTGTTTAATTAAGAGCTAATCAAACAATGGGCTACTTAAAAGCAACTGTGTTTACTTGAACATGCAGAGATCTACAAATACCTGCTTTGCTATGAGATCAGTACCTATCATGGCCTTTAAGCAAGCTAGTTCTGTACAAAGTAAACTGTATTTTTTCTGTGCAGTGTGAATTGTTGTTGTTTTATACATGATTCCCTGTTGAACAGGACAGCCTTTAATGTTAATAGGTGGTAATTTCCTGAATTTAGCCTCTGTGAGCTTGGGGACAACCAGGTACTGGACAGTTCCCTTGCCTTTTTTCAAGGCTTCTGGTGTGGTAGCTGTAGATGCAAATTCAGAGGATTCCTGTCCCCCTCCATCCCTCATCCCCTTCTTAAAATAAAGTATCCTTTGCCTTTTTAAAGCTTATTTTCAGGCTCTTTTGTTTGTCCGGTTGTGTTAATTGACGATATAAGTGACTGGATGGAAGGAACTTGTTTTAGTACTAGATAAATCTAAGAAAAATATATAGTTCATAAAACCATTTCCTTTTGGTGGGCTAAGTTGTGGGGTTTTTTTGTCCCTCAACACATTGAGCTTGGAGTATATTTGTTTTGGGAATAGCACAGAATGTGAACACTTGTGGATGCTGAAGAATATGGGCTGAGATAAAACTGACCAGTTAAACTGTAACAAAATGCTGAGTATTAATGGCTTCCCTGTAAAAGTTTTGTGTTCTGCCTGTAGGATTTCTTTCACTGGAGCCTTCAGAAGAGGTGGCAAGCTTTTTCTGAACTTGTTAATTGTTTTTGCTGACAGTGGGGATCTAGTGGTGGTGGTGGAGATGGAGGTGGATTTTCTGAATAATTCCCTGTCTCTTACGGGGGGGAAGTCAGACTTGTATCTGCCTTAATTATAAATCTTGAAGTAATTTTGTTACATGATGATGATGAAGGTGTTTGTCCCATACAAAAGTGTGTGAGACACTTTTGTTTTAAAAATAGTGGAAAATATTCCTTGCATTTTATGTATAGTTAGTCCAAGCTTTGTTAGTTGCTTTAGGCAAAAGTCACCAGATTCCATCACCTTGCAACTCAAATTCAAGCCATTTTGTTTAAGATGAGTGGTGACATGGCCTGAATTATGGGGAATTTGGAGTTGATCCACCAAAATAACCTGGAGGAATGACTTCTGTTCAGTGGAACAGTCTGTTGTCTGGCGATACTGGAACTGGAGAGTTTTAAGTCTTTTACAGGGATGTGCTGTGTACTCTAAAACAGTTATTAATGACAATGAAGTCCAATACCAAGTGTTCTGATTGGGACACTTAAAAAATATAATGAACCTTGCCCTTCTGTTTCATATTCTGTAGTAATGTGGATTACTAATGCATTTTCTCTTTGACCAGCTACTTTCATTGCACTACTATTAGTAGTTAAGCAGTTTGTCAGTACCTCCAGGTCTCCTCCTGGTCTCTCATGCCTTTTCTCGTTTGTCTGCATTCAACTTCAGCCTATCTTCAAGATTTTCTCTTACCTTTCCTTTATTAACTCTTGTGTGACAGTCACTAATTTTATGACTTGCTGTTCAAAGACTGAAGACATTGTTTAGATATTACTATCACTCTAGCTCAAACTTTGCAGAGGAGTTTGAAACATTCTACCAAATTCTTTAAACAGGAATAAAATGATCCGTAAGATTAAATGCATATAACTAAGGAATAGTGACTGGAAAAAGGGAAATATCACATCCATATTTAAAAAAGAGGATCCTGGGAACTACTAACCAGTCAGCCTCATCTCCCTGCCTGGTAAAATCATGGAACTGATCCTCCTAGAAGCTACATCAGGGCATACAGGTGACAGAGGTGATGAGAAACAACCAACATGGCTTCACAAAGGGCAAATCATGTCTGCCTAATCTGGTGGCCTTCTACGATGAAGTGACTATGTTGGTAGGTAAGGGAAGAGCAGCTGATTATCATCTAGCAGGACTTACGTAACACCTTTGACATGGTCCCACACAATAGCCTTGGAGAGATATGGGGTTTATGTATGAACTATTTGATGGATAAGGAATTGGCTGGATGGCCACATTCAAAGAGTTGCCGTCAATGGCTCAATCTCCAAATGGAGATCAGTAATCAGTGGTGTCTCTCAGAGGTCTGTATTGGGACCAGTACATTCAATATTTTTATTAATGACGTAGTGGGATTGAGCGCACCCTCAGCATGTTTGCGGATGATACCAAGCTGAGTGGCGCAGTTGATATGCTTGAGGGAAGGGATGCCATCCAGAGGAACCTTGACAGGCTTGAGAAGTGGGCCAGTGTGAACCAAGTTCAACAAGGCCAAGTGCAGGGACTTGCACCCGTGTCGGGGCAATCCCCATTATCAATACAAACTGGGTGATGAATGGATTGAGAGCAGCCATATGGAGAAAGACTTTGGGATACTGGTAGATATAAAATTGGATATGGGCTGGCAATGTATCCTTGCAGCCCAGAAAGCCAATTGTGTACTGGGATGTATACAACAGAGGCGAGGCCAGCAGGACAAGGGATGTGATTCTCTCCCTCTTCTCCTCTCTTGTGAGACCCCATCCGTAGTACTATGTCCAGTGCTGGAGTCCCCAGTACAAGACAGACATGGACCTGTTAGAGTGGGTCCAGAGGAGGGCTATGAAAATGATCAGAGGGCTGGAACACATCTCCTATGAAGAATTGGGGTTGTTCAGACTGGTGAGGAGGAGGCTCTGGGAAGACCTTATTGCAGTCCTTCCGCATACAAAGGGAACTTAGAAGAAAGACTGGCAGAGACTTTTTACCAAGGCCTGCCTGTAGTCACAGGACAAGGGGCAACAGTTTTAAACTGAAAAAGAGTAGGTTTAGATTGAACGTACTGTGAGGGTGTTGAGACACTGGAACAGGTTGCCCAGAGAAGTTGTGGATATGCCCTCCCTGGCAGTGTTCAAGGCCAAGTCGGATGGGGCTTTGAGCAACCTGGTCCAATGGAAAGTGTCTCTGCCCACAGCAGGGAGGTTGGAGCTAGGTGATCTTTAAACTGCAGGTGATGCATACAAGAATAATCTGTTCAGATACTCTTCCCACCGTTCAGTGATCTGCAGCTCAAGTCTTCCTGAACCAGAAGTGGGATGATTTATTTTTTTTTATTTCATAATCCTTGATGGATTTCTTTTCTTATATGAATTTGTCTTTTGAGTCTGTGTAAATTTTTTACATGTTCAATACTTGCCTGCAATAAATTGAGTCTTAAATAAAAATGTGTCTTATACAACAATTAATGTTCTCAAACTCCTGTATTATGAAAAATTAAACCATCTGAATCACTTTTATACCACTCATGGGCTTCTATTATCTTTATCACATATGCTAGTTATTGAGGAAGGGGAAGGTGTTTAGTCTGAAGTCTTAGAATATCATGCTTATGTTGTTGACCAAAAACAAATGCATTTTCATGACAACATGTAACCTGTGGGTCTCCTTGCTCATGTTAATGTAATAGTAAGTATGTGTAGAAGCAGAACGCAGTGTAGCTAAGCAGGGAGAGATGCCTGTAGGTGGTAACAAGGTGAAAGGAGTTTAAAATAGCCACAGTATATACAAGCAAACTGGCAAATATAAATACCAAGGGTGGAAGTCAAAGGAGCTGAAGGATAGTGGTTGCATGATCTTTTTTTTTTTTTTAATAACATCCAGTGTTTCCATGGATGTTCATTAGCTAGCAAGCAAGCTGCAGCAAACACCTTGAAAGAAACAAGCTGCAAGCTGTGGAATCTGCAGTAAAAAGATAAGTACAAAGCACTGAGCTATTTTCCAGAAAACCAGAAAAAATACAGAAGCTTTTCTTAGTTTTTTACTTCATAATGTGTTACTTGGCATTCTGAGGGTGTAGTTGAGAGCAGTATAGAAATTTAGTGTACTTTTTCCAAAGTCATGAAAGGTCACTTACCACTGTTCTCAGGTTGCCTTGAGCTGAGAATTGTTGCAGAACCACAGTGTTCTAAATATTATAGCACTGGCATCCTTTTCAAATGCTTCAGAGTAATTATAGGAGAAGCATTTAGTCTTCTAATGACAAAATTGCTTTGGTTGTGGGATTTTCTTAAACTGAAATTCAAAATAGTGGCAGAAACCGTTTAGCAACAAACTGTGCTGGTAAAAACAAACATTTGCCTTGGTGATGGTAGCTTAAAATAAAGTATCAATATACTGTTCCTGAACTTGATGCATAAGGAATGTGCAATATACCTGTTCAGCTAAATTGCCTATGGAGAATAACCTGGTAAAAGTACCTCAATAAAACAAGTGATTTCTGCCTGACCTGTGAGTAGCAAGGCATGACTTCATCATTACTTCTAGATAAAATGGGAAGGGGAAGCATTTCAAGTACCAACTTTGCTCATAATTGCCATGTGAAATAGGTTTCTAATGAGCTGTTTCTATGCTATTAAGTTCAAGAATTAAATGTAAGTTCTTAAGTCTTCAAAGAATGTTAGTAAAACTGTATTTTGCTGTTAGAGTATGTGGCCTTATAAAAATACAGGAGCACTCTCTATCAGGTTTTGCTATCCCCTCTCTCATTCCCTTTTGTCAGAAATCAGAGCATATAGAGCAGGAAATGAATTGGCTGAGCTTTCTTGTTCAGAAAATGCCAAGCAGGCAAACTAGGCAATACTGCACATCTTCATCAGCCTCTTAGATTATTTTTTTTTAATTTTTTTTTTTTTTAAAAGAGTGCTTAGATCCGTACTAAGCCAACCTTCTTGTTCTGCCATTACCACTCAGGGTGGGTGGGCAGCAAGAGGCATATTCAAAATCTTATTTCAATAGCTTCCTCAGTGTAACTTAAATTATGGAGTAGCTTCATATGATTTTGTTACTGGTAGATAAGATAAATCAATTCTTACTGCTTTCATATATTAAAAATGTTTAATGGCAATGGTGATTATTGAAAAATCTGACTATATATGGAATGGGATGTCATGTTCAAAAGGGAATGTTACTTTCAAGTATAAACAATGTTATTGAAAATCAACTATGTTTTTCAATAGTCAGTGATTTTAATGGATAGTTTAGTTAATAAAAGTTGTTTTATTTATATGCTGTAGCATGGTAGCCTAGGAAATGATCAAGACTGCATAATGAAATGTAATTTTTATAATGAATATTTTACTCTTGTCATGACACAAAACAATAGCTCTGGACATCCGCAGTCTCTGAAGAAATGTAGCATCTCAGCAAATGCTTAGATTAGTTTGGGGTATAGTTATATAGTTATATGGATTTCTGTATGCATCCATTCTTAAGAATGGAGTTTCCAGTGATGTTTAATACTGCTGACAGTGGATAACAGTCATACACCTTGATCAGCTGGGCATTAGTAAACCACGTTATCCCAACATGCAAACTTAGTCTTAATAAATTGGAAGACTGGTATTGTTTTGTTATAAAGGGAAAATGATCAGTTAACATCCTCCTGCCCAAAAAAACTTGGAATACATGTTAGGTACAAGTCTCACTTTCCTTAATTATAGATTAGTTTCAAGTGGTGATGTGCCCACTTGTCCCTTGAGCAAAATACTGAAGTTTAAGAAATATCGTCCTTGATTGTCTTGTTTCTTTGGTCATGAGGAGGTAACTGACGAAAGCATCAACCTCTTCCTTCAGTTTGTTCCAAACCCAAAAGGAAGATTAAGCATAGCGTTTTAAAGGGATAACAGTATTACAGAAGAAGATGGGAGAATTTTTTTTGTGATCATAGAATCATAGAATCATTATGGTTAGAAGAGACCTCAAAGATCATCAAGTCCAACCGTGTACCTGATGCCACCATGCCTGCTAAACCCACTAAACCATGTCTTGAAGCGCCACATCTAAACGTTTTTTTGAACACCTCCAGGGATGGTGACTTCACCACCTCCTTGGGGAGCCCATTCCAATGCTTAACGACTCTTACTGTGAAGAAGTTCTTTCTAATATCCAGCCTGAACCTCCCCTGGCGCAACTTGAGACCGTTTCCTCTTGTCCTATCGCTAGTTATCGGGGAGAAGAGACCGCCCCTCGCCTTGCTACAATCTCCTTTCAAGTAGT
>NW_009603238.1:0-11957 GCF_000690535.1 Cariama cristata
GCCATGTGATGGCACTCAAGGTGATCTCCATCATCTTCCCCCGCACCGGGATCGGGCTGAGAGGCCTGTAGTTCCTCAGATCCTCCTTCCATTCCTTCTTGTCTGTGAACCTCCTTGACTGTTTCCTCTCCACTGTGTTGTATTTCCAGCAGACCTCTGGTAGGCTGAAGCCCCCCAGGAGAACAAGGGCTAGTGATTGTGAGACTTCTCCCAGCTGCTCATAAAGTATTTTGTCTGCCTCTTCTTCCTGGCTGGGTGGTCTGCAAGCGACTCCCACCACCATATCTGCCTTGTTGGCCTTCCTCCTGGTTCTTACCCATAAACACTCAACCCTGTCGTCGCCATCCTTAAGCTCTAGGCAATCAGAACACACCCTAACATACAGGGCTACCCCACTGCCTCTCCTTCCTTGCCTAGCCCTTCTGAGGAGTTTATAGCCATCCATTGCAGCTCTCCGGTTGTGCGAGGCATCCCACCGTGTTGCCGTGATGGCAACTATGTCATAGTTTTCCTGCTGTGCAATGGCTTCCAGTTCTTCCTCTTTGTTGCCCATGCTGCATGACTTCTGTTGCCTGCCATGCTTTTAGATATCCACACGTAAAAGATGAGTAATGTTACTCTCATACGCACAATCATAATAGTGAGAGGAAAGGAGAAGAGCTGCTCCCTCTTTCCAGATGTTGTAAAATGGCAGGACTGGGCTGACAGAAGGGACTAATAGAGTACGGTTCAAGAGGGAGTAGCAGTGCCTTGCTAAACAGATGGCTTAGAGGAACGGATACTTTATGAAATAATCCTGCTCTGTTGTTCCTTAGCCGAGAGGATGTCTAAAACAGATTATCTGAGATAGGGAGTGCTCAGATCACGGTTCCGTATTAGAAGTCCTTGTGCCGGAGGAGCTGTGGAGGGACTGCAGCTTGTGGCAGAAGGTGCTCCTAGTTAAGGGCATTAAAGTACTTTCAGATGGAAAGGGAACACCGGGCGATACGTACTCCTGAGGCACCTGCAATGCTGCAGCAATGCCGTGTCTCTTGAATTTTTGGCCTTGGTGTTGTGCCCATTTCTGTAGCATCCTATAGTAGGTATAAAGGTGAATTCCAGGGTAGTGTGTTTATTTTGAGACTCTACAAGTTATCTGAAAAGTTCTTCATGAGTATGTAGTGAAGCATAGTGGCAGAGAGCACTGAAGGATTCCTTTTCATGTATTAAAACTGAATGCAGACTTCTCATTTGTTTTCCATACCAAAGGGACAGATCTTGATCTATCTTGGTAAGTGTGAAATAGGAAAAACAAATTCATAAGCTGTGTTTGGAACTGTGGATATTTCTACTTGTCCTTAAAATACATTTGTTCAATATATTTATCAACTGGACTGATGCCACATTTTTAAACAAGCACTAGCAATTTTGTGCATTAACATGAGCTCAGCTGGGTCACTGTGCCCTGCTGACCCTGTTTCTCCAGCTGTAAGTTGTGGCAAAGATACCGACCAGGTTATCAGAGCACCAGAAGATCAAGTGTTAAAAGCACTGAGGAGCAGCTGGATTTTCAGCACTGGATGGGCTACATTGAATGGTAGAGGAGAGAGACGTTTAGGAAAAGACTGAATGATGTGTCCCAAACGTGGTATGAAAGCCAAGAGATTTGTATCTGTATGGAAACACGCAGCCTCCCTGGAAGTGGGTGGCTTAAATTTCTTTTGCCAAGAAGCAAGAAAACATCACAGTAAAGGATTGTAGAGGTGTTGGATATACAGTGCCGTTTTCCAGATTAATTTGAAGTATTTGTTGTCAGATGACCTGTCTGTGTGTTGATTAAATCTCTCCCTTGAATCTGCCAGAGTGGAAGCCTGGGCGCACACAGAGGAAATGACAGCCTGGGCTGTCTGCTTCCTAATCCCTTGTTTGATTTTTGTGTAATAAAAACAAAAGCAAGACCAAGCTTTTAGAATCCCCTTTGTTTCATTTCAGTATTGGCTGTTTAGTATGTAACATTTCAGCGGGTGGAGGAAAGGAAGATGAAACATCCAGTATCCATGGCTAATTTCAACTGCAAGCTGAGACTCAGTCATCAAAAATTAAATGATCCTGACCCATAATACATATCAAGAAGAATCTTTTTCTTTGAAGGTGGACTATGATCAGCTGGAAGTCTTAGTTCCAAGTTCATGTTCCCTCAAAAACTCAACCTTTTTTTAAATTATTTTTTTATTTTAAGCATTGTCCAGTTTTACAAACCTGCAGATCTCGGAGAGGTTCAGATCTAGAAAGTGAGTGCTCATCATCCCCTAACGACTGTTTCTGCAAAGTATATTCCAACGCAGAACCCTTCTTCCAAATACCTGGATATATGCACCTGGCGGAATGAGCAATTCACTGCTACGCAGTGTACCTACTAATGTCACTCTTGTTTCAGTTATCTACAAGATCAAAAATAAATTCATTTGCTTATGAGAACTTCCCCTTCTCAGTCCAAATGATGAAGTGAGCGTGTGTACTAGCTTTTGGTGATAAAAGAGAGCTTTGGAGGGGGTTTAGGAAACTGTCAGCAGCTCAGCTTCAGTTTGCTGCCCTTCGTAACAAGGATTTGACCCGGGCACACAATTGCTGTGCAGCTCAGGCCGGAGTTTGCTGTAAATCAGGATGGCAGCTTGCTGTCACAGCTTGCAAAATGAGTTTGCATGGAGCCCGACTGCAGTGTCCCTGGCTCTTCCAGCCAGTGCTGTTGAGAGGCCTCTGCTTTGATTAGTACAAAATTCATCTTTGCATTTGCTCTTTCAGCAATTCTACGCATTTGATTGTAACTCTGGCTTTTATTTTTTAATCCTAATAGGGACTTCTTGGTTTTCTTTTCTGAGTCTGTCTTTAGGGTGAGTGGGGAAGGAGAAAAGGTATTTTGGACAGTAGCAGGTGAATTCTTCTTCCCTCATATCTTTTTTAAGCTCTTAATTTCAGAAGGGCATAGGATGGACTGAAAATTTGGCAAAGAAAAGAGGATTTAAGCACCTAAATTCTGCCAGGGCTAAAACTGCAATCCCCTAAGCGTCTTCCTCCACTGATGCCTGAAACTGAAGGCACCTTGGTTTGCTGAATGCCGTCTTGATGAACTTGGAAGCTTTTCAGTTGCCTCCAATTTGGCTCATGTGGCTGCCTGGCGTATTGTAATCTAAACAGCCTTGCTCCCAGTTAATCCCCCCTGGGATTGAGAAATGGAGTAATGAAACGTTTTGGCCAAGGGCCTGATCTGATAGATGCTTTCAGAAAGAACCATTTGTACAGCAGTAGGGCTGGGCTCCTTACAAAACACATCTGGGGGTTTGGAGAGCCACAGGAACATCAGACCACCGAGGAAAAAAAATGAACTTCTATTCCCTGCTCTCTCAACAGCCACTTGGTGCTTGTTTCAGGTGTGCGAAGAGGGTTGGGTCTCCTTTGGTTCTGTATAAGGAAATACATACGTGCCTATTTCTAGAAGGTGACTTGGGGTGGATGGAGGTTGCTGAGCTCTGGAGGAAGTCAGGCTTTCAGCAGCATCAGTCAGATGCTCCTTGGTGACCTCCTCGCTCAGCCTGCTCGTTCCTTCCAACCCCGTGCTGGAGCGGAGCGCTTTGTGCTGGTGCGCAGCGTAGGGAACTGGGTGCCTACCAAAGGTTTCTGGGTTTCCTAAGGAAGCATATGCCTGCTTTACAAGGCTGTAAATCAACAGCAAGCACTGAGTGCGAAGCTCCAGCCTGCCCCAGCCTTGCTCAGATTTGATCTGTTTTATCTGAAAGAACCATTTGAGGTGGGATTGTTCACGCATATGGAAAGCAGTTGCTTTGACCTGGCAGGGGAGCACATGAACAGAGGTGAATGATTTCAGATGGCTGTTACTGGTTTGTGTTAAAGGGCGGTTATTTTTTCCATGCATACTGTGTTTGCCGTCGCCACCCGTGTACGAGGATGCTTTACTCAGTTCTTATGTTGTTCGTGTGTGTTCCTAACGAGGTTTTGTTCTACCTCTTGTAGGCAGTCACTTCTTTCATCGTAACTCTCTGTCCCCTCGAAGCCTGGTCTACGAGAGTGAGTTCTCAACAATCGAGCCTGCCTTGGACATGTATGATGAGAACAAAACCTGAAAGGAATCCTGCTCCTTCCTGGCCCTTTTTCAGTTTTTTTCATTTCTCATTCCTATTGTTGTGTACTCTTTCCATGGATCTCCTTTGTCTGAAGAAGAGCTGCTTTTTCCAGAACACGAACCTGCCTTCTCGATTGCAAAGACGAAGACCAGCTGTGGTGGTTTCTGAGGGTGGCGTCTTTGAGCTGACAAAGAGTTGCGTGCAAGCAAGATTCTCTGATGGAAATTGCTGAGTAACAGCATGGGGAGCTGTGTCGGTCCAGCCGTGGCGATGCAGAAGAGGTTTTACAGTGGTCCTAGGAGTTTGTGTTGTACTACAAATGCATCTCTTACACAGGCATCTGCTGTTTCCATTTTTTAAATTGTCCAGATGGTTGGGCAATGTCAGAAAGGGAATTGGTTGTAGAGGACGTGGCCAGTGACTGGTAAAAGCTCTCGTATATCTCAGTCAATCCATAACCTTACTGTGAAATAGCCCCTTCTGAAAGGGACCTTTATAAGTGCATTGAGTTTCCTACAACCCACATAACCCCGGACAACAGCAAGCCAGTCTGATGTTAAAGCTGCAGAGAGGACCTGCATTTGCAGAAAGATTTCAAGGAACTTGATCTTTGTTTTTTCTCCAATTTGACTGAAGCAGTGAAAAATGGCCTACTCAGAATATACTTTTGGTCCTCCCATGTGCTCAAGTCAAGTGAGTCTCTTTTTATAGAGAAGACGTTCACAGAACCAGCACTTGATCTACCTGAAAACCAATAGACTTCTTGGAAATATGCAGGAATGTAATCAGCTTGCTTTCTCACTTAACTTCTTGGGGGGGGTGGGGGTGGGGGTGTAAAAAAATCCACCGAATTTTTCACTGAGGTTTTTTAAAAGCCAGCATGTTGGCATTTCACAGAGAAGAAAAGAGGTAAGCTTCTTACCCCACTCTCCCATTGAGATCTGCAACAATTAAATAACAAACACGTTCTCAAAGCCATGCCCTTTCCCACTGACATCAATAATGGGAATGCAGAAAGCAGCAGAAGAAAGGAAAGCAGCGGCCGCTTTGACACGCTGCAGGAAAAATCAGTTTTTACCGGCGTGTGACGAAAGTGGTGGGGAAATGAATATTGTTTGCAAGCTTCTGAAAGAGTAATGCAGAAATAGAGAGCGAGAGAGGAACCTCTGGAGTTAAGTCGTCTACAGAGTTCCTCAAATGAGCAGACGTGGAGGAGCAAGGGCTTCTGCTCTACCTTTTCCTACCAGACAATGCATAGCTGTTTAATGAATGTTTGGCTTTTTCTCCATTGCAGTCTGAGTTACTGTAGGTGTAGTAACACATTTGTGTCCTTGTAATGTGAAACAAAGCTTCACCCTCTGTATAGGAATCTTGAGAAATCAGTTAAGCCAAAAAGAAAGGTAAGACATACCATGCCACGCTTTAATTTCATCTGC
Organism: Cariama cristata; assembly: GCF_000690535.1. Lineage (NCBI taxonomy): Eukaryota > Metazoa > Chordata > Aves > Cariamiformes > Cariamidae > Cariama > Cariama cristata. The sequence goes on from NW_009603238.1 coordinate 5,555, forward strand.
TTTTGCTACAAGCAGGGGAATTTCCCCTCCTTTTTATTATGTTTTTTAATTGTATAGCAGTCTGCTTGACATATATCCTTACCTGAAGTATGGTTCAGCTGTGTCTTTAACACGGATGTTTAAGAGAAAAAGAAAAACCCAGCTCTGTAAAATGAGGAAATGATCCTCTTTGCCGAGCATGCTTTGACTTTTGTTGCTGTGCGTCAGCTTTATTTAATCTGATAATTCAAGAGTGGGTGGTGTGAAATGTAGGGAGGTTTATCTCGTAATACCCACATTTATATTTACCAAATGCACTTTTATTGTCATTCAGCTCACTCTAGAAATATGCTTAAACCCCAAACTTTTTAAGAGTACAATTTTAACACCCACTTTCTCCTACAAAGTAGAAGTGGAGGTTGCAGAAAATGCCAGCCAGTGGCTTGAGCGGCAGCAGGTCGTGGTCAGCATCCTTCCTCTCCTTGTGGATGTGCAAAAACGGGGGCAGCTCCCGACAGCGCCGGCGAGCCCAGGCAGAGCTCCCAAACCCAGCCTGGCTGAGCTGCGCTCAGGCCCGTACCGGGTTCGGGGGTGGCAGAAGGGCTGATTGAGCAACCCCTGTTTTCGTAATTACATCTGCGAGATCACAGCAGGCAGGCACGTGAGAGCGGGGGCCTTCTGAAAACAAATGCCTGAGAGAAAAATCACCATCCCTCAAGGATGTTATAGGGCTTGTTTTGATCCGTGGTGGGCAGTCAGGTTACAATAAACCAACAAACACCTGGGTGTCCGTGGTTAAATACAGATATGTCTGGAGCCCCTTCCGCGGGGTTTTGGGTAGGACAGCCTGTTGTAGCACTGTGCAGGGCGCAGATGCTCTGAGCAAATCCTTCTTGTAGGGCCGGCCTCAGCCCGACGAAGGGATTTGCCCCAAGGCCACCAGGAACATCACCAGGGCACAGTTTCGGCGCGAAAACAAAATTGATGGTTTCTCAGCTCCAACTGAGACCGTTTGCACCAGAATATAGAGAAAAGCTAGAAAAGGCATGGAAATCAAAAGAAACATTAGAACGTACAAAGCCCGCAAAGACAAAATAATAAATAATGTAATTTGTATTTTATTAAATCTCTTTATTTCTAACCTAACATCTTGGTTTTAAGCACGGGGAGGGAAGGTTTGCGTCTGGGGAGACCAGGGTCTGGCACAGTGTCATAAAAATGGATTTGTGCTGTAGCATCTTGGATAAGGGAGCTAATGATTATAATTGACATCCTGGATTTGGAAGATCTTGCAACACTGGAAAAATGAAAACTAGTTCAAACAGTTGATCCCTACGTGCGTGCTGGGACATGCCGTAGCAGGCGTTCTTCTACTTAGTCATATTTGGGATGGGGAGGAGGCACCACAGCAACATGGGTGATTTTTCTGGGCTGTGCTGGTAAGTTTAAGGTTTTCCTTTTAATATTAATCAGTATATTAAAAAAGCTTGATGAGCATCGTTGTTCTTGTTCTGCTGCAGTGGTGCTGTGTATGGTTGAGTCCTTTCATAGAATTAAAATATACTGCAATCTACCAAGAACTGTAAGTGCCAGTAACTTGGAAAATCATTTTTAAGGTTAAGAAAAAAGTGCTTTTTAACAGAAAACATTAATTTTATGACTTCTACATATAAAAAAAGCTTTTATCTCCAAGTGTTTCCCTAAACTATTTAAACCCTAGCACTTCACCACCTCTTTCCCAGCCTCCTGTTCTATGAAAGTTTTGCATGTTCCCATAAGACGTTTGTAAAATCAAGGTTTGCTTGTGTTCTTAGAGGATAATTGCCAGTAAAAAAACAGACTGTAAGTGTGCTTTTTACCTATAATACTAACATTGAGTATTAAATTTGAAGCATGTTAAAATTTACTTAATGACACTCACAATTACTCCCTCCCGTGAGCTCATGTGTTGGTATCTGCACTGTCCCCTTACTTCTAGGATGCTTGCCTTGGCACCTGAGGATGCTATAGGAATAGCCAGATATCCTACCTAAGCCAAAGAAAGACCAAAAATAAATAGTTAAATAAACGTGTTTAGGACTATGTTATGAGACTTTTACACATCTGTTTTCTTTAAACACGCCCGTGTAAAACAGTGCAAAGGCTTGGGAGAGCCAAGAGCTTTACCAGCTACTGAAAAGCAGAGGGAGGTCTGCAGGAGGCAAGGGTCACGCTGAGGCTCCAGGACTCGTTTAGCCCAATTTAGGTTCAAGATAATACCACAGTCATAGGGCATGAGCTGAAGGATGAAGGCACCAGGGTTGAGCTGAAGTTCAGGCAGCTCTGCAGCCTGATTACTGGGGAGTGAGTTGACTTAATTGTTAAAAATACGTATTTTTTTTGCTTAGCTAATAGTCATCTGGTTTTTGCAACAAAGAAAGCACGACAGCGCACAAGCAAAGGCACGGCGGGGCAAGTACAAGGGCCATGGGGCTGCTGCCAGCCCTGCAGGGTGGGGAGAGAAGGGCAGGGGGGTTCAGGGCACGGACCCCAGGAAACGCCTTGAACTTCACAAGTGAAGCTTTCGTTTCTTTTTCACCCCATGTTACACATCCATATGCGACCTAATTTTCCAACCTGAGCCGTGCAGAAAAGTGTGTGATGTGCCATGACAGCTTGCATATGTGTTGTTATGCTTAAAGATATCTTCACTTTTTCCTTTCCCTGCTAGACTCGCTGCACCGCAGGGCACTGCCGTAAGGGCAGCCTGTGCTCCGGCACGCTGGGTGGAAAACACTGAGCCGAGGAGGGGGTGAGAGAGGGAAAGGTGCTCCAATGAACCAGATTGAGGGGGAATCAGGAGAAAGGTAGACTGTACTTCCACAGGTTGGTGCTCATTTCTGCTTTGTTTCCAATGTCTTTGAAATAATCAAGAGAAAAAGTGGTACCCCCCACCCCTTCCTCATGGGTTGCAGTGACAAGAGCAGAGCTCCGGCTGGGATTTTGCTCCTGGCTCAGGGCTGTGATGCTGTGTAACCCCCAGTTGGTGATGTCCTGACCTGTTGACCTCACAGGGGGCCATCGGGTTTATCTGATGCTTGTGAAGTGCTTTGGGGGGATGAAAGCCACTCACATGAGCCTTCGCAAAGCAGCACTAATCCACCACACCTTTTTATCTATGTCAGTTGTTTGATCCTTTCGTTCACTTGCTCTTGTTCAAAGCCTGTAACATTCCCAAACACTCTTAATTCTCCCCAATTAATGTCTGCGCTCCCACCCTGTCAATTACTACTGGTGTCCTCCTCCTCCAGAGAGCTGGGTGAAGGTCACCATTGTGCAGGCACTGCCATGCACCTGGCCTCCAGCATCTTCTTCATCACCGTGCTGTCACAATGCTGGCCAGCCCCTCAAAGGGGATTCATCGCTCCAAATCAGCATCACAGTCTGTGGGATCACGGAGGTTCCTGGTGGGTTGTTCTTGGCCAAAGCAGGCTGTGTGGGACATGGGCTGTTGTTGTGGGATGCTTGTTCCGTGAATCCCTATGTGGAGCATCCTTTTGGTCCTCAACCTGTTAGCCTCATAGAGATGCCCAGGTGAACAGAGATGGATGTGTAGGTTGTGCAATAATGTCTGAATATTTATTCTTTTTATGGCAATAATGTCCAGGGTCTCTGGGTGTGGGGGCCCTGTGGTATAAGGTGTTGCCCAAAAATAGTCCCTTCCCTAAAGAGTTAATAATTAAGTATTAATATTTCTGCAAAGTAAGAAGTACATAGAGTTTTACTGAAAGTTGAAGCTATTTAGGATGATTTCATTGTAAGGCTGAGGTGTTAACATGAGCTATTGTCATACAGCTAGGACTGGGATTTAGCAGCCCAAAAATCGGCCGGGCATACACGTGGAGGCTCCCTCGCTCCTGCTGGGCACAGGCTGTTTCCTTCTGTGCTCGCATCCACCAGCAGCTCCTGCGGCTGAGCCCCTCGGGAGCAAGCAGCTTTTTAATCTTTGCACTGAGCTCAGCTGTGTGCATTTGCTGCACCATTTGCCTTTTTTTTTTTTTTTTGCTGCTTCCCATGTGCTTCAGGGCTCGCCTTTGCTTGGCTCTGACTTAGTCTTCAGCTACCCAAACCCCTCAGGGGGGGCAAGAGCCATTAATTCCCAACAGAGCAGCTCTGCTGGGTTGTGGTAACGGCATCGGATCGCTAGATTTGCTCATGATCTACTGTGCCTGCGTCTGTAACACCCTCTGGCTGTCTCAGGCAGTGAAGGCTGTATCTGCCCGCAGGCTTTGCACATCCCTGGGTTGTGCTGCGAGGATCTTACAGAAAACAGCTCAACAGCTCAGCAACCCTCTCATACTTCAGCACAGGAAAGTCTGGGCTTGAAAATAAAGTTGATGCTCTTTGCTGCTCTCAAGCCAGGAAAGTTTAATAGGGTGTTTGGGGCCATGAAAGCAAAGCTCCTGTTTGCAGATCCGTGCGGTTCCTGCGTTGCGGCCAGCAAGGCAGCGTCCCAGCCTGTCGCCTGACAGGGCTCGCTTTGTGCTTGCACTGGAAGGTGCTACAGGAAAAAGAAGCCGCCTCAGTTGCCACCACATCAGCAGGTAGACTTTTTCCACCCCGTATATCTAGACTTAACTCCCAGCACTGGTAAGATCTGTCGCACTAGTCCTGTAAAGGGAAGTAACCTTTCTCAGCAAACTAAGTGATAGCATCACTCTTCTGCTTGTCCGGTAAGCCCTGCTGCAGTTTGCAAGTAACTGCGAAATACTAAAAGCTTCTCTGGACGACCATGCCTATTCAGGATCACCTGCTCAAGGCCATGGCTAACTATGCACAGAATCCACCAAAATGGGATCATTTTATCGCAGCAGAGAGGGGACACCCCAGCCTTTGGGCTTGGGAGGCTGCAGCAAACAACAACAACAACAAAAACCAACTTGCGTGCGTATGAAAGGGAAAGTCTGTTTCAACTGGCTTGCTGCAAGGTGGACCACACCGGTGTGACCACGTAACCTAAAATCGCCAGCAGCTACCGGGGGTCTGGCCAAGCGATGGGGACGCTGTGGGGACGCAGGCGTGGCGAGCGGTGCGGTGCCCTCCCGACAATCAGATCTTTCCAGCCCTTGTGAAATTGTAGCTTGACAGCAGCAGAACTTCTTGACACGTTTTGATGTAAGTATAACACTGTATTGTAGTTACGTGGTATATGCCAATATGTTAATAGTGTATACCGATTAGTTAGGGTTTGCTAATGTACTACGTTTCAATAAAAAGCAATTTAAAAATACGGAGTTTGTGAGCTTGGTGTCTCTCAAAATACAGGAGGATGAGAGCATCACCCACTGACTCCAGTCTCTCCGGTGTTTCATATATATATCTCTATCTCTTAGAGGACCATGTGGAACAACGTTGTCAAAAGATACACTTTCAGAGAGCATTTTTCCCACTCTGCGGTAAATACTGTTTTATTCTGCTATACCAGTGCCTAGAAATCTCCGGCCATTAAAGGCCACATGGTTCAAAGTAGCTTATGAGTATACAGGAGATACTAATCTAGCTTCCCACAGCGTTTGCACCTGAAAGATGGCACATAGCGAGCGGGAACAGAGATAGTAACACAGAGAAGGATCCTTCGGCATCTTCTCCCAGTGCTCAAGCCCTTCCTGCAGCACATCCAGCAACCACTGTGCTGCCCCAAAACACATCCCTGCGGTTGAGATGAAGGCAGAGCCTTGAAAGCTGAGCCAGCTAATAAATATTTATATTACAGTAGTGTACAAAGGCTCCAGCTGGGATTAGGGCACTGCACTAACACGGAAGATAGATCATCCCAGGGTTAAAGGATTTATAGCCTAAAGAAAGCATGTCGTTCCTGCCTTCCTGGGAGCTGGGCAATAAGCACAGAGGTGGTAGATGTCAGTGTTTTCTGCTGTTGTAACACTTTCAGAGCTTGCAGGGAGACACTTTGATGGTTATTAAAATAAGAATAGTGATTCACTAAATTACTGGGAAGCTACCCCAAGAGATGAGAAGGAACCGCATCTCCCACTCCTGTTTGCTGCAAAGACCGTCCTCGGACTTGTCCACAAGCCCAGGCGTGGGCTCCCGAGCCACAAAACAAGGCCCAAAATGAAGCTGGCTACAAGGAGGGGGATGCTGGAGGTGCATGTGCTTCTCAGCAAAAAGGTTAAATGGATTCCCGTCTCCCCAGAGGGGAGGTGAAAGCATCGGCAGCCGGGGCAGGAGAGCTGGGGGGGCCGGGGGCCGCAGGTGAGGGCTGTGGCGGGGTCAGCAGTTTGGAGGAGGCTGTAGCCCCCTGCAAAGCTGCGCTGGGAGCTCCCTGCCCATAAATTACCGTATGTACAACGGGAGGGAGCATTTAAATAATCTGTCTCAGTTAATGGCAGTTTCAATGGGTCCCATGGGGCTGCACAGGAACGTT
>NW_009603239.1:0-9187 GCF_000690535.1 Cariama cristata
CTTCGTGGGGGTACATCATCGCCCGAGGCTGCTTTGGCCGGTCAGTGTCCCGTGAGCTCATGAGAAGTACTTGGAAATTCTGTATCCTGGAGCTTGCAAAGTTTCCTGGCTCCCGCAGTCTGATTTTCCAGGAAAGGGGACAAGCTAAACCCTCCAACGATTCGGTTTGCTGTTTTTCTTAAAATTAAGGTATTCAAAAATAATACCGACGGTGTCAAACGTTACCCCTCCCTGGGGGAATATGAGACAGGAGCCAAAAATGTGTTGTCACAATGTGCATTACCTGAGAATTTCCTAAAATTAAAAAGGGCAGTGAAGAAGAATATCTCTGACTGTTTTAAATAGGTAGGATAGAGTCTCTTTCCCCCCCACAATTTTGGCCTGTTAGTTTCAGAAACATCAGCAGTGACGATGATTTAGTCATCTGTATTCTGTGGGCTTTAACGGGATGCCAACTCCTGATTTTATACGCAAGTTTCTTGATAGACTGCCTATTTCAGCAAAAATTACTGTTGTCAGCTCGGTGTTCGGGGTGTTAAAATCATCAATGTCACGATGTTCTAAATAGGTGATGCAAAATGTGACATCCGAAGAGAAGAGCTCAGAGGGGGTAACATTTTCCAAAAATTTACCATCATTCATATGCTACAGGATCTGCAGTGAAATGAAGGCTGAGCCGGGGGGGAGAAGAAACCTTTCTGTATTATAACGAATAAAAAGCTACAATGGAGTTTGAAGGTGCAAATCAGGCTATAACAAAACATGAGTGTGCATGCTTTCAACACCAAAATGACTTACTGGCTGCTAATTAAATCTCACTGCAAATGGGATTTCATTTTTATTTTTTGATGGAAAAAGTGGTTTTATTACATTTACTTGGCTGGCAGCCAGGAATACAGCTCAATACAAATCAAGCAAAGTTAAAGGCCTTCTGCAGCAACATATGGCTTGTTTGGGAAGTATGAGTCATAAATGGAACCAGATGCAAAAAGAAAAAAAATATGGTTATAAGAAGGTAGCAACTGTCCTCAGGCAGATGCCGATATCGTTATTTCTGATGTTTCCACCTCGTTGTGAAAAATTTACATGTGCATAATAGTGAACGCTTTTTTTTCCAGCACGGACTGTCTGTTTCAAAGCCCTTCAATGGCACAGGTCCACTTGGTCTGCTCATACAGCCAGTCCATGCCTTACACAAAATCTTTTCTTCTTGTGTGAAAACACGATGCCCAGTGCTGCTTGTTTCTCTCCTGGCTTCAGGGTGTTTCTTAACATATAAAGGGTTGGCCTATAGTTTGTTCTCCAAGTCCTACATAAATACAGGTCAGTAGAAGTATGCCCTTGCCTATGGAAGAAACCCTACGGATGCTCCGTAACCGCACCCTGCGCGTATCTGCGGGGAGGGCGTGCATGCACACGCCTGTACGCACACAGGCCAACCCAAGTGCCAAGAAAATGACAACCGATGTGGGGATGGGAGCCATCAGGGCCATCTTCTGCCAAGAGCTTCCACTGCCTGTAGCAAGGCTATGGCTAAAGAGGGGAGGACCGGAGCGGTGAACCACAGGGGATGTGGGCAGACTGGGGGCATTGCAGCCCCATTAGTGGGGCTCCCAGCTCTTTGCCCGCCGACCGCTGGCATTGCTGCATGTCAAGGACTTTCTGCAACCATGAAAAGAGCTGTGTGCCTGTGCACCCATGGCTATGTTGTGCACCCATAGCACAGGTGTGCTTTTAGCACAGAGGCCCATAAGTTTCTAAGAGTTTGACTCTTCAGGGCTAGATGTCATTTGCTTTTTGCCAGTCTTGTGTCCGTAATTCACCCTGTTACAGCTGTTCTTCTAACTCCTCCAACCCTTCACTCCCTATTTACTATGTAGGATGTCAAGAACTTTTTCAGAATTTAAGTCAGCAAGATCCCCTTCCTTCCCACATAAAACCCCCTCTTACAAGGGTAAAACAGATCCTCTGGGGCTCCGAGCTGGGCTAAGCCTAGCTAGCCCTGCTCTGAAAGGAAATTACGTCTCACACACACAAGGAAAATGGTCACGTACCCTTGAACAGTGACACAATCCCCTCAGTGCAGGTGCAAACACCAGTTGACAGGGTAGGCTCTACATCAATTTCCCTCACCCCATGATGGACACCAGATGATGAGCAAACAGTGAACACCCCACTGGAATGTGGTGCCTTGCTGCATGTGTCCTCCCAGCCCCGGCTCTCCCTGCGTCCTGCTGCCAGGGCTCCTCCAGCGTGGGTCGGTTTGCACAGCCCAGGGGTGTCCTGTGGCTCAGCCACATCTCTTGGGCGATGAAGCCCTGCTCAGTGGTGGGCAAGGTCCCTGGAGAACTTGTGAGGCATCTGTTTTATGCTCTGCCCTCTTCCAACAGGGTGTATGAGACCTGCCCAGAGCCTTCTTCGTGTCCCCACCTGGAAAACTCAGTGCTTAAACCGCAGCTTGAACCACTGCCCTTTTCTTGGCAGGCTTTTTTTATACTTAGAAAAAGGCTGTTGTAACAACTAAATGGTTACCTGATCCCACAGCATCTCACCTCGTTTGATCCGCAAATTTTAGTAAGTCACCTACTTCTCTCAGTGGAAATGCATTTGGAGTCAGCGTACATGGCTATAGCTTGCCCAAAGTGTCCAACCACAGTCATATTGGCTCCGGTCTCTCTCACTGCAGTTTGCCCAGCTACCCTGATGTATGAGCAGGCTGGCTGAGCCCAGGAGGGGGAACCGACTCAACTCATAACTCAGATGTACACTTACTCCCTCGTCATCTCAGTGAAAAGTCAAACATCACCTCCCAGGGTTTGCATTACAGCCTATGTGCAATCCTTTGCACTTTAGGAATTCAGATTGCATATCTGAGTTGGAAATGTTATTTCCTTCTTCAGCACCTGGTTTCTGCTGGCATCTGGGATCCTAATGATAGAGGAGAATTGGCTGTCGGTAATTTTGAAAGCGGAACCAGGGACTGAAGCTAAGGAGAGAGTTGCTGTTAAGGCTGTTGCTTCATATCCACAGAAATCCTCTGGGAAAGTAGAGGGAAGCTCAGGAGCCTGCGTGGCCTCTGGGATGGACAGGAATCTGTCACCTTGGTGGGGAACCCAGAGCTCAGCTGGACGATGAGCCAGGTTGTGTAAGCTGAAGGGATAAAAATTTATATCCGTGCTAAAACCAACCCTGTAACACACAATGCTACTTAAAAGCAGCTGGATTTTGCAATTCTTGCTCATGCTGATGACATCAATGGGATTACTTAAGTGAGCGGGTGTTTATTAACATGAATAAGGGCAGTGCTATGTGGCATTAAAAGCACCCCAGTTGGGCCGGGGGTTGGGGAGTTCATGTTCGTGACTAATGCTTGGTGCTTGCTAAGAAGAGTTGGGAGTGCCAGCAAAGGAGCTTCCAGCTCCTGGGGGTAAAGGCTTTACTTTCTGTGCGTTAACTGCACTTGCCTTGCTGGTTGTGAAGCAAAAACCGAGCTCTACCCTCCAAAGGCTTCCTACGGCAGGAAGAGCTGTGGGAGGGTTTGTGTGCAAATGCTCCGTAAGAAGAAAAGACCAAGAGGATGGAAAAACTGTGTCGCTATACCAAACTCCCACAGAGAGAAATTTCAGCGGGGGGGTTGGTCCTACAAAGCTGGAGGCATGTGCTTAACTTTACACACCCGGAGAGGCCCCATTGACTAAATGTATTTACAATCATTGCATGGTCTGTGCCTTAACTTGTAAGCTCTTTCAGTCATAGATTTTGTCTGCCTCTTTGGCCAAGATTTCTGTTCAGACGGTGCGTCCTTCCAAGCACAACCCTCGTGGCGGTGCAATGGGTAACCCCATTGCTATAGCACAGGAAACCCCGCCGCTGTTTCCAGGCTCCCGGGTTCGATAACCCTCTGCCCTCGGCTGGAGGCCAACTTTCCTGGTGGAGCCCGGCCCCCACGGGTAGATCCCATGGCACAGCTACGGCGACTGAATTCAACAGAGGATTTGGCTTTTAATTTTGCATGAGTTTGATACACTTTTTAATTTTGCATGAGTTTTCTTCACTGTAAGAGTCGTTAGGCATTGGAACGGGCTCCCCAGGGAGGTGGTGGAGTCATCGTCCCTGGAGGTGTTCAAAAAACGTTTAGATGTGGTACTTCAAGACATGGTTTAGTGGGTTTAGCGGGAATGGTGGCATCAGGGATACGGTTGGACTTGATGATCTTTGAAGTCTCTTCCAACCATAATGATTCTATGAATCTATGATGAGCAACTGGGTGAAAAAAACTGCCTGGAGATGAGTTTTGCTTTGATTTTCTGAGGTTCCTAGGTGGGTACAAAACATATTAACAGCAACCAAAACCAGATCTGTACTTTTGTGGACCAAATATAGCTCTCCTTAGACTATACATGACTTCAACAAACCATACACAGTTGTATTTAAAAACCTCTTTGTTTCCACTTCACTGAATGTAACATTGCGGTGATGGTTGCTGTCATAACTCTCAGTGCTGGAAACTCAGGGTGTCAGAGCAAGCTTAAGTTTTTTAAACGTTTTCCTCTTGTCCCAGTGATACAATTTTTCACGGTTGCCCTTCATCACCAGCCTAGTGACAGTTTACTGACAGCTGACAATAAGGTAGAAGGAAAAACTGCAAGGTTTGCCATGTTTGTTCCCATCAGGACGGAAATCTGGAGGCCATTCAGGGCGGTCTGGGGGGACCGACCCCAGGCTACAACGGCCCAGGCCAGAGGAAGGCTCTGAAAAAAGGGTCAAACTCGGAGTTTCCCAAGAGTCAGGGATGGGACACTGGTCTTTTCAAAGTGCAAGCTGATAACCAAATGAGAGGGAGATAACAATAAACAAAATAGCAAAAAAAACCCCCAGAAACGCTAGAAGGGTCTCTTCTTATACCAGATTATATTTCCCATTCCATGATCTTTTTATGATGTTCCTATTCAGAGATCAGTCTCTCACAGGAACAATGAAATTATGGCAGGTCTGTGTGTGAGACCAAGTTCAAATATGCAAACTTGTGAAGAGGTACCCTAACAAAGACCTGTACGTGAGGAGCTGGCTGCTGCTGAGAATGGGGCCAGGTAAAATATTTGAAACCTGACTTCTAACTTGTAGTGAATTGCTTTTTGGAAGCTTTGGATTTATTTAACGTTCCTGATGGACAGAGAAGTCAACTGCTCAAAAGCAAGTAGACATCCAAGCCTTTGTATAGGATATTTCATTTAAGACTCTAACTCATGAGGGGAAGAATTCAAATTTCAAGTATAAAATGAGATGTGTGGAACAGGAGTAAACTAGAAAATTCTGCCTTTATTTTTCTGTGTTCTGAGTGAGAAGATGCATTAGTTTAAAGCAATATGCTAAAGTACCAGTGTCATGGGTAACCGATATAAGTTGTTGCTCTCTTATTAAGTGCTGCTTCTTGATATTGTGGGAGGATAGGTTGCTTCCATGGTACTGAACATTTATTTTGCTGGATTCTTCTCTGCACTGTACTTGTGGCACATTAATATCCAGCACAGTCTAGTGAGCCGTGTGGGGTATATTAGTCAGGACGTACAAGAGAATAAATACCGTAATATTTTGCTATGCTGGAGGCAGCTGGTGTCTATGGCAGATGTGATGATTTGGGGAATCCATCTTAGAACAGTTTATGGTTTATGGATCCTGTACATTTGTGTGATATGGAAAACTTAGTTTTATCAGAAGGCTGATCTTTTTGTTGCTACTACCTTTCACCCTTCAACTCGGACTAATGTTCCTAGGAGGACCTGGCACAGGGCTTGCAATGATAATTAGCGATACCATTGCAATGCACTCGTTCTCAGCAATAAGCTCTCTCCTGTCAAGTCAAACTGGTTCATCGCTGCATAACTTAGTTTGGCAATGCTGTCACCTGGCAAGGTACTGTCGTCGTCAGATGGGGAGAAGGGGAAGCTGATCTGACAGAGGACGGAGAATGTACCCTCTTGAATCATTTTGAACCTCAAACAGCTTATACTGCTGAGGAACAGCCTGCAGGAGGAAAGCCTTAAGACAGGGAAGTCCCAGCACTGTTGGGTGCACATGAATTACCAAGGACACCCAGGAGGGTGGATAAGCCAAGGGACTAGGGACAAAAGCTGTTCAGTGAAGATATTTGTCCTCAGAATTCAATTAAAACTTAAAAAAAAAAAAATTAAACAAAACCCCAGAAAAATTACTTGCATGTATCTACTTATTTTTGCACATTTGGTTATATACTGCGTGTTCTTGAAGGGTTGATACGTAAAGCAGAAGGTTTGCTTCTCCCCTAAAACTCTGGGAAAGTGTAACTCTGGGAGCTCTGTCTGGACCCCAGGAACAGGTAGTTTTCCTGTCGGTCTCAGTCCTCTGGAAACAGTAGTAGGTGGGGGATCTACTCCTCAAGCATTTGTTTACTGGCCTCTGAGACAGGTAGAGCCTCTGGACTCTTGCTCACCCTCAAAGGCACAAGACGTGTAAGGATTCGGTGTTGCAGCTGACTCAATCTGTTGTGTGGCTGACAAGGTGCGCTCAGCCAGATGTTGCAACAGCAGCTCCAGACACGGTAAGACTGATGTGCACGCTAGATGTACTCAACTTAAAACAACTATGAGAAGCCACTGGTCATCTCTGGGGAGCAAGAGCCTTGTCATCCCAGGAAATCCTCTTCCAAGGGACTAGGTCTCATCTAACCCTTGCAGCCTTCAGAGAGAGCGAGGGAATGCACACACAGGAAAGAGCACACCTTCATTTTAGCACGGATTTGCAGAATAAACAGCCTCTGGACAACTGTTCAGAGCACAGCCTGTGAGAAGAAGGTGAGAGGAGGTGCCAGGGGTCTGTGCAATCCACCCACGAATCCCAGCAGTAGCCCAGTGGAAGTGGAAGGAGCCCCTGGTCGGACGGCAGCCCATCATCGCAAGCTTGGCAAGGGCAATTTTCTGTTGAATAAACATGAGGGGAAGGAGGATCTAAAACTGGGCTGTGATATTTTTGAAGACTTTCGAAAAGCACTATATTTGCTTAGTAAACCCATGGAAATTGGCAATGATACAGAAACTTGAGGCGAGTGGTTCAACTGGGTGCAGTGAGGGGGAAAAAAAAAAGGTTATGAAAAGACTTCCATAAAGTTGAGGCTATTTGCAACAGATCATCCCAAAAGCTTAGTGAAGGTCACTTGAGGGAATTGTACCCCAATACAATGGGCAAAGGAAGACGAGGCATTCTAAAATGAAAATGAGAACTTGAGGACTGAAATGCAGTAACACCTGAGAATTGCACAGGAATATGGGCGCTGGCTAACACATGATATGACTGTAGATAAAGTTGGGGCTATTTGCAACAGACCATCCCAAAAGCTTAGTGAAGGCCACTTGAGGGAATCGTACCCCAATACAATGGGCAAAGGAAGACATGAGGCATTCTAAAATGAAAATGAGAACTTGAGGACTGAAATGCAGTAACACCTGAGAATTGCACAGGAATATGGGCGCTGGCTAACACATGATATGACTGTAGTGAGAAGGGTGGTATGAAGGGTAGTGAATGGTGGTGAGAAGGGTAGTGAGAAGAGCCATACTAGAAAATAAGGGACCCAAAATAAACTTCGTATTAGTCTCAGGTGCAGAATGTCACATGGAGTTATGCAACTGTTCAGATCTGGGGAAATTATGGAAATCTGGAAACTGGACTTCTGAAGTTTGAACAATAATCTCTGGATAGCCGGGACAGTGGATTTTTTTTTTGCTGTTGAGTTATGTCATAAATACCAGAAAAGAGAACTTTCATGTGAACAGATCAAGCAAATAGTTTGTAAGCAAATGGTTTGCTGTGGTGAAGTGGCCCTGCCTCAGAAGGCTGAAGACATAATAAATTGTGTATTGCAATAGTGTTCTAGCAAAGAGTGGAAAAAGGAGAAACGCAGCCATCAGCTGAGTCTGGTTTTGAAGTCCAGGTTTACAGATGAATTTTAAATTTTAGCTACCACAGATTTCACAGGTGATGGATTCTTACCTGTTTGTGCAATACTTCTGACTCATGCAAACATTTTGCTTATTTTATAGAAGGGAACCATGACAACCCCAAAAGAAAAAATGAGCCAGTAGATTTCACAGATGATCATTTATAAGAAAAGTACAAAGTTCAGAGAGATGAAAATGTCTCACTTCAAAATAGGACGTGGCCTAACATCACCCTGTCCTTCAGCTTCCCTCAGCATCCTGGTTAAAACATCCACGACGACAGTAAACTCAGTGCAGTCACTTAGCGATTTCCCTTCACATAAAGAACTACATAAAACGCAGGCAGGGTAAAGAGCGTTGGCACAGGAGAGGTGGTGTTTGTGCTACAGAAAAGTATCTGTGTAAGACAAGAGCAGCCCTTGTGCGGCCATATCTCATGGGATCATCAATGGATCATGGTTTTGCTTTGTTTTGTTTTGGTTTTGATGTGTGTAAGCTATTGCTTGAGGCAGAAGTAGGCAATCAATATTTGCTGTCAGCAGCCAACTACTTTACAAAATGGTTGGAAGTTTCTCCAGGAAGGAGCCAAGTAGACTCTGAAAGTAATAAAATTCTTGATCAGATCTGATAAAGACATCTACAGAGATGGTTTTGAACCTACAGTTATTCCGTGTGTTTACGAGGGATTGGCAGTCCACCCACCCCAGCACCCCACAGGGTGGGAATGAGTTCCTTGGGACTCGGCTGTCTTCACAGTGAAGCACTGTGCCTCTGGGACTGGGCATAGCCTCCTTCTTCTCATTAGTTACAGGGCTCCCCTGATTGTTTCCTCCCTCTTAAGGGAAACAGGTCTTTGCACATTCTCTGTAAAGAAAACAGTCAATGCCCAAGAAACACGTGACTTGTGTCAGCCAGCCATCCCAACCGAAACACCCTGCGTGGCCCAAAGCGCTAATGGCTCCGGCCAAAGCAGGACCCGGGATGGCAGCAGGCAGGGTGACTTGCTAGAGTCTGCTTCACGTGTACTACTCGAAGTAATGCATTGCCTTGAGTGCACTCCCCTGAGGTTCCTTTCCCAGGAGGAAAAGATTTTCCCCAGCCACACAAATAGCCCCTGACATAAAAGTACCTGGTGTTCCCAGATTAACAGTGCAGCCTGCTGGCCATGTCACTCTAATTAGCTCATTGAGTCTACAGCAAAATTCAGTCTTCAG